>NW_026712400.1:2126117-2297206 GCF_030504385.1 Musca domestica
CGGTCAATACGATTTGGGCCTGCATAGGCAACTTTTGTCATAACCATTACAATATATAAACTTCGAAACTTAGAAAAAACCGGAGAATAGTGTAGCTAAAGTCATCTAAATACAGAATATCGGGAGGTTCCGTTATATGGGGGCTATACGAAGACGTGGACCTACACAGACAATTTTCTGTCTTAGGCTGTAGTATCCATTATGGACTTCAAATGCCAATTTTGAAACAATTCCGGTGAATAAATTCGCTAAAATCATCAAAATACTGAATATCGGGAGGTACCGTTATATGGGGGCTCTACGAAGACGTGGACCTACACATACAATTTTCTGTTTTAGGCTTTAGTATCCGTTTCGAACTTCAAATTCTAAATTTGAAACAATTCTGGTGAATAAATTCGCTAAAATTATCAAAATACCGAATATCGGGAGGTACCGTTATATGGGGGCTATACTAAAACGTGGACCTACATGGCCCATTTTCAATACCAAAATTCCTGCATACATTAGAGCAAAATTTTATCAATTTACTTAATTCGTTCGGAAGCTAGAGTGATTTCCACGGACGGAGAGACGGATAGACGGACGGACATCGCTAAATCGACATAGAATTTCATGCTGATCAATAATATATATACTTTGTGGGGTCTAAAATGTGTATTTCGAGGTGTTACAAAAGGAATGACAAACTTAATATACCCTCCATACTAATATGTCTAAAACGTGTAAAAAACTTCAAATCGGGGTCTACCATTTTATAGGGGCTCAAACAAAAACTGGACCGACAATACCCTTTTTTAAACCAATGATTATTGGAGAAATCTGAAACTCTCTGTAACACTTACAAAGCGCTATATTAAATGTTGCGAAATAAAGCTTAAACGTTTGTACCATATCCAAATGGCAAAGGCTTAATAAACGACCATAAAAAGATATATTCTGAAAACCTAAAAATCTGAATATTATTAAATCCACTTAAGTTCAGAAAAAGAAAAAAAACATTTAAGAGGGTTTTGCAGGCAAGTCGGAAAAATTGCTAAATTTATGGAAAATAAAAAATATCCGAGGAAGAATTGGTCAAAAAAATAGTGAAACGGTTTTTTATTCCCTCAGCCATATGGTTACACAGGGGGTATATTATTTGATACTGCCAAAACGTGTCTCATCGAAATAACGGTTAACACCCATTTCCGGACTTTTGGAGTCGATCTAGGGGTGTCCGTCCGTTTGTCATCTTTGTGGTGCGCACCATAACTCTCAAGGGAGCATCCAATTTGGCCATAATTGTTACATCGTATTATTATTGTCAAACTTAGATCGGGTTCGGAGACGCTCAACATCTGTCCACTACTTATGGCACCTCCTACACGAACGCTCAAAATTGTTCAAAGAAAATAATTTGCCTCAGAAAAGAAAGGCTCAACCGATTTTGCTTGAAGCTGGCAAATTCTAATATTTTTTTTCAGTGGTAATATCGGCCCACTCCATCAAGTACCTCCCCCATAAAGGCATAAAATTTGGAATAATTATAACTCTTATAAAATGTAAAATAAAAAACCCATTGGCTTCAAATTTCGCACATCCCAATATTTTTGTTAACACGAGATCTGATGTGAAGTTTCGATATATCGGTCCACTCCAGCTGGTACCTCCCCCAAAAAAGGTTGAAATGTTTTTACCTTCCATCAATTACCTCCTCCACAAAGGGTTAAAATTATCATAATCATAACTCTTATAAAATGTGATGTAAGTGTCCGATTGTCTCGTTCAAATTACACACATCACAATATTTTTATTAACACTAGGTCTGGTGTGAAGGTGGCATATATCGGTCCACTCCTTCTGGTACCTACCCCACAAAGGGTCATAGTTTTCAATAACCAAAACGATCATAAAATCCGAAATAATCGTCCGGTTTTCTTTGTATTTCACACATTCCATTATTTTTACTAACACAAAATCTGCTGTGAAGATGAGAGGGATATATCGGTCCACACCTTCTGATACCTCCCCACAAAGGGTCAGAGTTTTGAAAATCCATGAAGCTCATAAAACGCGACATTAACATCCGATTTCATTTGAACTTGATACATCTCAATATTTCCATTAATACAAGATCTGTTATAAAGATGGTAGGTATCGGACTATTTTTTCTGGTACCACCGATTTATGCATGTCCGTCCGCCCGGCCGCCCATCTGTCCATGTATTTTTGTAAACAAAGTTCAGTTCGCTTTTATTGCCCTATCCAGATGAAGTTTTGCACAAATCATTTGTTTGGCCCAAGGACGAACCTTATTGAAATTGGAGATAATCGGTCAAAATTTAGATAAAGCTCCCATATATATCTTCGTCCGATTTGCCTTTTATTGTTCACCAAACGTGTAATATTACATACAACCAAATTAGGCCTGGAAAGAAGTATGCCCAATTTGTTCGAAATCGGTTCAGATATCCCATATATATTGTTCATCCGATTTGTTATTTCTGTCCTTTTATTGTGCACCAAACGTCTAATATTTGTCCAAATGGGATAGAATTTGGCACTTACGACCGAATTGAGTCTAGAAGTAAGTATGTCAAATTTGGTGAAGATCGGTTCGAATATAGCTATAGCTCCCGATTTGATATATTTGTTACCCACAGCCGTAATATGCACTCCGTAACAACGATATTCAGGGAAGTATATTAAATACAGCTCAGAAATATCTTTGCCAAATTTTATCGAAATCGGTTCCGATTTCGATATAGCTCCCATATGTATCTTTATCCGATTTCAAATTAATTGTGCACCAAATGGGCAGAGATGCAAATGTTTCGGCATATTTAGTCCATTGAACTTTAAATTATAATTATAATCATAGCGTGTAGTATTGAATTCTCTCATAAAAACTTTTAATTGTTATGCGGAGCTCTACTAAATTAGCAAAGTGGTGTAGGGTATCATAAAGTCGGCCCCGCCAGACTTTAAGACTTTCTTTACTGGTTTCATCTGTGTTAGATGAACTATGAAAACGCAAGACTTCGGTCCTCTATATCTGCTACCTCACGTATATTTCCAAAAATTTTCACATATCTCTTATAATGTGAAAGAAGTTACCAATATAGTCTAAACCTGGCACTGGTCGCAATATTTATATCATATTTATTTAGGTCCGATACAAAATAGATGATTTGGCCCATTCCTTCGGAACCTACCCCATAGAGGGTCAACTATTTTTATAATCATAACCGAAGTCAAAATATATTTGAATAATCGAACATTGGCTGGGGGTATACATCAGTCGGCATAACCTGAAACTTTTTAACTTGTTATATATGAATTCTGGGTATTTTTTTTTTTTTTTAAGATTTAGACGTTTGACGTCTGCTGGGACCAATTGTAGAATCTTAGGAAAAATAAATTTGTAGAATATTTTAAAGGGTGTTTTTATTCGAGTTGTGAACACACGACCGAGAAGATCACTTGGTTGACTCGCTTGGGTTCTGAAATTGCTGATCAAAACAATCCTTATATTGTTATTTGTAATATTTGCCAATGAGAATATATACCTAAAACGGATTTCAGAAAATGTTAATACGAAAATTTGTTGAATAGGGTGGAACTTACCCACACTATTTAGGCTCTTTGCGTTGTAAACTTTTAAAATGCCGGTACATGTGTCAGCTATTTTTGGCTCTACTCTCATAATTTGGTAAGTTTTTCGGATAATTATTTTTTATGATGCACAGTGTAAAAAAAAATATTAGCCAAATGGCAACCAAGGGTACGCTTACAGGACCGTATGAATTTCATGATTAATTGTTTGCTTCATTGAAAAAAATTATTTTTTTTTTTTCAATTTATTGTTTACGTAGTCTCAGCAAGCTATAGTAGGCTTATTTATGGAGAGAACTTGTAAATTGGCTACCCTATGTCCTCTCGAACTCCACCTTTGTGGTCTCGAATTGACACGCGGTTGTTGACGAAGACCATTTAATTCTTTTCGTCCCAAAGCATGAAGTAGAAAGGTGTTAATTACAAGATCCCGGGGACACATTGTGATCAGACAACATGGTTCGCAAATTGCTCCCGTAAAAGATTGAAAGTAAACGTTGGCCAAGACTATAACATACAACTCCGACCATACAAAAATGATATGTCATATGCGCAATTCATTCACGCTAACTGCTGATCCAACCTCCGTTCGAGAGTTATCGTGCTGGTTTTGACAGACAAACGGATGGACCTGTCTAATTACAGGTCACTGCAACATAAAGGCCATGACTTCAAAAAGGGGGGGGGGGGGGGGGGGTGACGACACTGAATACTGCAGGCTTTGCCAAGATGAGGAAGAAACAGAAACGGTGGAACACTTACTCTGTCACTGTCCTACCCTGATCGGGGTAAGACATAGGCTTTTAGGTAGGCAAATTCTGCCGGATTTGTCATGCCTCTCCGAAACCGAGCCAGTAGTTATTCTTCAGCTAGCCAGAAGACTAAAATGGCTAAGGACGACACGCTGACTATAGCGTGGATGCAAACCCACTAACTCTTCTATTTCCTATCTATTCTACTCTAACCTCCTAACTTCTTTCGCATTCACTTCTATTCTAAATTAGGATGATCACAATGGACCACTAGGTCTCCGAGTGGAGTGGTTGTTTTTATGCAACCACACATCCTTTAACCTAACCTAACCTAACGGATAGGCAAACCAACATGGCTAGATCGGCTACAAATATCCTGAAATGAGTTTTTTTATTCTAAAAGAAATGGGGCTTTAACCCGTTAGTCACATTCAGATCGTATTAGATTTGGGTAAAAAGTTTAAACATGCCATTCTGAAATGCCAAGCCATCAAGAAATCATGAGATTGTTATCTTTCCGCAAATATTACAAAGCTGTCCAATTCATTTTGAAAGCATTTCGTTCGGTAATCGTGGATGATATTCAGTTAAGCCCTTTGAAGGAAATGCCCCAAGCTTAAGCGAAAACTCCAAAAAAATCCTATTACAACAGCTTTTTGAGATTTTTTGTCCCCTTTCTCTCTCTCTCTCTCTCTCTCTAGAAGATACAGCCAACCTAACCTGCCTCTCAAACTTTGTCCATGACATAAGTGGAAAGCGCGGTAACAATACCAACAACTCAACTATGTTTTTCTTTTTCTTTTCAAATATGTCTCATTCTACTGTCAACCAAATACGTTCTGTTGTTGTATTTTTTTTAGGTTTTTTTCCAACAATATTGTCTTTATCTTCTGGCACATTTGTTGGGCACACACGTAAAGAGTAGTACGCCAGCCAAAATAGATTGCATTCAATTTGCAGTGGATGAAAAATGCACAAAAAAAAACGAAAAGAAAAACGAGAGATAAAAGAGACTACAAACGCAGAGGGAGGGACATGGTGGGGTGGCAAAAGCTGACGAGAAAAATAAAAACTAACCTCGAGACTAAAAAAAGTACTACTAACGACGCTCTATTGCATTGCACACAATTGTCAAGGTCATGTTTGGGACATTTTGATAAATAGTTTTGGGTTTTCTTCTGTTTCGTCTTCCTACGTTTTTTTTTTGTGGGTGCACACCCCTTCTTCACTTCCCACCCACTCGATTTGTGCAATTTCTATTTATAAAATAAATCTTCGTCAACATCTTCACCTCACCTTGTTCATGCGGCTGATTTATTGTTTATCATTCCTTCAATGTTGTAAAGTGCAGTGATTTTATTGTTGTTTTATTTTTTTACTCTATCACCCCGAGCAACAACAATGAATTCGAAGCTTTGGGGGATTGCAAACACAAAAAGTGTAAAGTATTGGAAAAAATGCATATTGCTATGTATGTAAGTGCTACTTTCTGCAATTGAAAGGTACACATGATTTTCCCCTGCCGATCAGTCCTTTTTTTAGCAGTTTATCTTAACCCCTTTTGGCTTAAGCAACCTTATCCAGAAAAAATCCTCTCACCAAATAATATTGCACCACAATCTAACTAATTATAAAGTATCAGTCGGCAAATCCGACAGATTAATACCCTCAGCCAATATACGATTATTTAAATATATTTTGACTTCTGTTATGAATATTTAAATGTTGACCTTTTATGAAGTAGGTTCCGAAGGAACGGGCTAATATTGTCCATTTCGTATCGGATCTAAATAAATATGATCCAAATATTGCGACGTGTCAGTTTTGGCCGATATTGGTTACTTCCTTCACTTTATATGAGATATGTTATAATTTTTAGAATATGTTAACTTGTGCGTGAGATACCGGATTGTTGTTGGCAAAATTAAAAGAAAATCGAACATTTATATCCAGTTTTATGGTAAATTGCAGATACCATCATCATCATCTCAGAATTCTGGTTGAGAGAAACATTTAGATATAGCAAGTTGTAAAGAATCGCTTAATTGTTTCGTAAGCAATGACATAGTATTGAAAATTGTGACTCTTTGTGGGTTAGGTTCGCAGATATATATCATCTTCACGACAGATCTTGCGTTAGCAAAAATGTTTATTCTTCTTATTTCACCTTCTTTGAGCGTTTTGTTTCTCAAAATCTTGAAGCCTATGTGGAGGAGGTACCAGAAAAACTAATCCGACCTCCACCATTTTCATAATAGATTTTATGTTAATGAAAATATTGAGATGTACCAAGTCTGGAATGGAATCGGATGTAAATTTCATGAATATTAAAAATGTTGACGTTTTTGGGTTAGGTACCAGAAGGAGTGGACCGATATATTCCATCCTCATAGCAAATCTTATGTTGGTAGAAATAATGGGATGTGTGAAATATCAAGGGAAACGGATGCTTATTTCGGATTTTATAATCGCTTTGGTTATTTAAAATTTTGACCCTCTGTGAGGGAGGTACCAGAAGAAATGGTCCGACCTCTACCTTCTTTATAACAGATCTTATGTTGATTTAAACATTGAGACTGACCAAGTCTGAATGGAATCGGATGTTAATTTCGCGTTTTATGAGCTTCAGGGTTAATCAAAATATTGACCCTTAGGAAGTACCTGAAGGAATGGATCGATCTCGACCATATTTATAACAAATCTTACATTGATAGAAATATTAAGGTGTGCCAAGTCTGAATGGAAACGGCTGTAAATTTCGGGTTTTATGAGCTTCATAGATATTCATAATATTGACCCTTTGTCGTGGAGGTACCAGAAGAAATGATCCGACCTTTACCTTCTTTATCACAGATCTTGTGTCGATGGAAACATTGAGATATACCAAATCTGATTGGAATCGGCTGTTAGTTTCGCGTTCATGGGTATTCAAAATTTTGACCCTTTATGAGGGATGTGCCAGAAGGAGTGGACCGATGTATGCCATCTTTACAGTAGTTCTTGTGTTAGTTAATATAATTTCATTGGTGAAACGTGAAGAGAACCAGATGGTTATTTGGGATTTTTATGTTGTTTTAATTATTCGAAATTTTGACCCTTTGTGGGGGAGGTACCAGAAGAAATGGATGTCCGTCAAGATAAATTTAAATTTAATTAGGAAAGACACAAACCAAGATGATTTTTTCTCCGGTTCGCAAAGGATTAATAAAGAGAGAGAGAAAGAGAGAGAGAGAGAGAAAGAGAGAGAGGGAGTAGTAAATCAGAGAAAAATTAAAGGCAAATTAAATTATATTAGTTTTCATCAAATTTCGTAATTTTCCGTACAAATTTCAAATTTTAAATGAAATCGCTAAATAAAAACCTAATTAAAATTTACGTTGAAAAACTTGGAAACCCTTAACTCTACATTTGAACCGAGAATAAAATATTTAAAAATGAAGGCTGTGCACAAATGAAAGGTCTCGAGGAGTACTTTCCGAATCTGTGGACCTTATAGTCAAATCGGATACTTCCTTTGAGAGTTATTGTGCGCACCAGTCAGACAGACGTAAGGACAGACATCGCTAGATCGACTTTAAATGTGCTGAAACGGATTTGGTACAAAGAGACCTAGGCTCGAAAACCATTATTTCCATGAGGCACGTTTTGGCCGTATCAAATGATATAGACCCTCTCTAGCCATATGGCTTAGGGTATAAATATTATTGAAGTAGCTATCTTGCTATCTTAGATAAATCTATGTTTATGTTTTCATGTTTTACAAAAACTCGGAAGTTTTCATTTCTTCTGTATCCATATTTATTGCCACACCATTTATTTCAGTCCATTGCCAAGTAATGGCAAAATAAGTTTTAACATTTTCTATATAGTTTTCGAGTAGTTTTGTTCTCTTTTCATAATGTTTATATTTATAACAATATGTCATAATAACGTCAGCGTTCAAGCAGGAAAAAGATAGTTTTCAAACCTTAAGGACTTAAGGAGCAGAAAAAAGTAAAGAACATAATCTTGTTACCAACGCGGACAAGTTAGAACTTTTTAGCAAGTTTTATTGATTTTTATTGATGACAAGCGAGTGCTGTGTGCTGTGTCTTTAGATGAAATATCATGTTGACTTGAGGACCCTTCGCCTTTCGTCTCTTTGATATATTACGTTTTTAGTTAAGTTTTGCAACATTGTTAATGTATTATTTAATACTGCTAAGAACTGCTTGCCACTATGACGACCTACATTTATTCTCTCAATTATGTAGGCTTCGAGGAGCAATTGATCCACATAAACTCCTTTTCTGCCATTAATTTCGAATTCGACCTCATTCAAGTTTAAATACCACAAAAACAGCTACCACATCACAAATGAGAAGTATGAATGTATGTATGTATTTGTATGTATGTATATTTGTATGTATGTATGTGTGAATACCTACATTCCAACACAGCTTTGATAACAAATGCCATAATATTTATTTCCATTGACATTTTCTGCACCATTTGATACAATCATAATTGAATTGTGTGATGCGGTACGATGCGGTGCGGTGCGGGGACGGGAGGAAGACCTTTTTTGCTGTTCTTTGGCATAAGATGTTGCCAATTGCAAAAATTTGCCAGGAAGATGAATAGGAAAAAAAAAAGAAAGAAAGAAACACAAACAACATTGTACGCTAAGTATTTCGGGTATTTCCTCTGTTACCAATTTCTAGATTTTTTTTCCACTTCTGTGCGATTTAGATGCTGATGCTGATTTACCGACCGAACGACCGTCCACCCTGATTAAATAAACCATCAATAAAAATCTTTATCTTGACATTCAGTTGTGATTTATTTCTTCGCATTTCCTATGGCATTTCAATTCTAAATTTCAACTTGTGGTAAATAGTCTTAGCACTTCATTTTTTTCTCGGTCTCTTTCGACAGAGGAATTTCGTGGGGTGGTCGAATGGAGGAAGGAACAAAAAGAAGTGTGGCTGGCTAGCTGAGCTGCAAGTGTTGGGTGGTTTCTCAATTGAATGGTACTTTTAATTTTAGGATGTTTTAGTTTTTAGATGGAGAACGTTGATCCTTAAACTTAAAGTTGACTTTATGCGCCCAGCCAAAAACTAGAGAAAGGTACAAAATTACACTGTGCAACAAAATTCATTTTTTTCCCTATAATTACGGGAAAATCCAGCAGATCATGAAAGTAGAGCTAAAAAAGAAGACACGTATATCCGCATTTTTAAAGGTTTACATCACGAAGTAACCTAAAAAAAGGGGGAGGGGGCGCATGTTTCCATCACTTCCACATTTTTGAAAAATTTCGGAATAAAATTCATTGGAACCCGTGCATTTTAGCTATATAGCGTCTTTGGTAATTTTCCACATAAAAATACGCGTAATATTTTGGTCGAAAATTTTAACCCTCAAGCGGGTTAAACATGGGTCCTTCTTGGTCCTCTTTTAAAATATGGTTGAAAATTCCATTTAAAGGTCATCGTAGCAAGTCAAAATATCCCACAAAATCATTTGTCATAAAATCCTACCCTAGGCCCTAGAAGAAGTCGAGATTCTAGATCTTACCTAAACGCCACGAATTTACAGGGTGAGATGAATAAACTGCAACCAACTTCAGACTGCTGTCATTTCTAACCCACTCTTCAGATAGCTGTTAAAATTATTCCAGTGACAGCTCATTATATTTTTTACAAGCGTACAAAAGCATTTTGGTAAGAATTTTCCAAAAAAAAAGTTATTCGTGATGGAATTCAAGCGTGATAGTGTGATTTCTTTATATTTGGCTGGAAAACCACAAGTGGCTATCGTTAGAGCACTCCAGCATTTAAATGCGAATAAATCTTTTGTGTCTCGTAACATCGCTCGTTACCGTGATATTGGTAGCGTAGCTCGACGTCAATGAAGTGGACGGAAGAAAAACCGCAACATCTGCAGAAATGGTTCGAAAAGTAAAGAAGCAAAGTGGCCGAAAAATGGCTCTTGAGCTGAACGCATCGCAATATTCCATTCGGCAAATATTGAAAAATTAGCTCGGGGTAAAGCCATTGAAATTCTAAAAAGTGCAAGAATTTACACCGCAACAGAAAGAAAATAGACTCAAAAGAGCTAAAGAGTTGCTTCGCTTGGCCGAAAGTGGTGAACTGCCGAATTTGGTTTTCTCCGATGAGAAAACATTTCTTGTCCAGCAGTTTGTAAATAAATAAAACGATCGTGTTTACTTGCCAAAGAGGTCAGCTGAAAATGTGCACCTTCGGTTGGCCACCAGAACACAAGCGCCAGTCATGGTGATGGTGTGGGCCGCCATAACAGCCGATGGTCGCTCTCTGCTCAGAATAAATGCCAAATATTATCGCGAAAATATTCTGGAGGGTGTATTAAAGCCTTGGGCACGCAAACATTTTGGTTGCAACCTTCGACATTCCAACAGGAATTAGCACCATCGCACTCAGCACTCGCCACCCAAGAATGGTTACAAAATGAGGTTCCTCGCTTCATTTCCAGCGCTAATGGCCACCAAAATCTCCGGATACCAGTCCATTGGACTACTGTGTCTGGAGTATTTTGAAACACCAAAGTGTCGATCACCTCATGCAAGCGCTTCGCCAGGAATGGGCCAAAATACCGCAGAGCAACATTCGGGCTGAGTGTGAAGGTATCATTGGCCGTTTGAAGGCCATAATTCATGGCAAAGGTGAACAATTCGAACAAATCTAAAATTATTCTAAAATTTGAGGCTATTTTTGAAATTTTTTGCTTTCATTTAATAAAATTTAAAAAAAAAAAATAAATATTTTTGACTTTGTTGCAGTTTTTTATCTCACCCTGTACATTGTAAGATTTGTTTCAATTTAAGTATAGATGTAAAAACGGAAAAATATCTGTCCACATCAAATTTGAATTAATAACAGTTTAATAATATATGAAATGAGTGCCCAATTTTCTGAAACCTTTAAACATCTCAATATTTCTCTCTCTCTCGGTTCCAAATTTTAAAAATATTATTAATCCGAATGAAGTCAACGATTTAGTTCATCCTTTGCACATTGTAATAAAGGCAAGCCAAGGTCAAACCATAAAATTCCATCGAATAGGGTTCGTGTATATTTCCAGCAAAAACTTCCCATTACCAAATAATAATTTTCCTGACCATTTGTGACTTAAAGTCGACCATGAAATAGTATTTGTTATATTTTCGTGATCAACTTTTCCATGTATTGTTTTGTCCGCTGCTGGTATTGAACTTGCAACCTTATGATTGTTAAAGTACAAATTCAAATCTATTACTATTCAAACTGATGTTGGTAAGTACTTACTTCCCATGCTAACGTAAGGGGTTATTAGTCCGTTTTTTATGACTGAAACATAAATGTACACAATATTAACCTATTAATTGGTAATGACTTTGAGATAAGATAGTATCAGCGGACGAAATAAAAAGATATAACTCTACTGGTTTTTTTAACATTTTGTTACCAAAAACAACTTGTTTATATCGTATGGTATGGCGTTCTAAAGTAAGCTGATTTGTAAGTAGTTACAAATGCCAAGAATTGGTTAGGAGAACTGTTTTTTGTGTGATGGTTTTTTGTAGGATTATATTGAAGTACTTGGAAAATCTCTTAACATTTACTCTATGCTCAGTAAGGTCCCTTTTAGGGCATTTAATATTTTCTGCATGTCATTGCGTTTTCTTTTTTTTTTCTATTCAAATTCAATGTGAAACCAATTTTGCTTACACATGTTTTCATGCGAAATACATTGCTGGCCTTGAACAATTCGATATCCTCTGCTATTTTTCGAATTTTTTTTTTCGTCCTCAACTGAAGGATTCCGATTGCCCGAACAGCCCTACAGCACATTCTTGGGAAATGAGTTTTTCTATTTCGCCTCAAAGCAATTTCAATATTTTTGTCTTTGCATAAGTCTTACAAAAATGCGGCGCAACTGTTATTTCCCCTAGGCATTTTTCTGCCCCCCGGCCTACCAAAATAATTCAAGACAAAAAAATCCACAAACAATCAACCATTAAATCCTGACAATTGTTTGGTCATTTGTTCAATCTATCAATCGAACAGGGGGAGACATTTAATTCCTGCTGTGTTGATAAGAAATCTTAATGTCATTTGTGTGTATGTAAGTCTGTTTACATACACACCTACACATACAAATTGGATATTTACTTTATTATTTAGTTAATTCATTCATTCATTTATTGGTATTTTTGGGTTTCCGTTTTCGTTTATTCTTCAGTGTCCAAATTGCCAAAGCAATTGTTCGTTGATTTAATTTGCCACCGTTTTTCATCTATTAGCTGATTTGCTCGTTCTTCATTGTGTGCGGAACGTGACATTTATGGCAGTTATGACGCTGCTGTTTCATGGTTTTATAGTCCCGGTCTTTGTTTGCAAACGACAAAAAAAAATCCAGAGCAGCAATTAATTTGAAGAGGAGGGCAGGGGGGCTTGATTAGATGTTTCGGAAATGATTTATAAATACAAGGCCAAGTTTCCTCCAAGGTAAGGAAAATTCTAATAAATTCGAAAATAAAAAACAAACCAGAAGAAAAACAGCAACATTTATGAGGTCTTATTTCTTGTTTTGGTAAAGGGTGATTTTTTTAGCGCCCATGTGGTTTTCCAGCCAAATATAAAGAAATCACACCGTCACGCTTCAATTCCATCCCGAATAACTTTTTTTCTGGAAAATTCGTACCAAAATGCTTTTGTACGCTTGTAAACAATATAAAGAGCTGTCACTGGAAGTATTTTAACTGCTGTTGGACGAGTGGCTTAGAAATGACAGCAGTCTGAAGTTGTTTGCACTTTTTTCATCTCACCCTGTAGAAGGCATATTATTGGCATTGCACATATTTTTGCTGGATCAATGTACACAATTGCTGGATCAATGCACACAATTGTAATTTTTTATACCCTCCACCATACATATTAGGGAGGGTATATTTGTTCGTCATTCCGCTTGTAACTCATCGAAATAATAATTCTAGATATAAAAAAGTACATATATATTCCTGGTCAGCGTAAAATTGTAAGACGATTTAGTACCCTGTCCGTCTGTCTGACCGTCTTTTGACCCGTCACGTTAGGGTCAAAACGAATTAAGATAGGAATCTAAAATTTTGCACATATCTTTCTTTTATCTGCATGCAGGTCAAGTTCGAAGATTTGCTACATCGGTCCACAATATTATATAGCACCCATATAACGGTACAGAAATATCCGAAAAGATAAAAGATTTAAAGATACTAAAAATTTAAAGGTCTTATATGACGAGGAGAACTTGTAAAGACTCTTTGTGGTGTAAGGCGAGATTCTATAAGCTCTATACAGTTCAATATTTCTCTCTGTGTTCAATATTTCCCTTTATGGGGGAGACCTTCTATAGCTAGAAGATCTTCCTCAGCTCTTCTATGGCTAGAATACCTTTCTCAGCTCTTCTATTTTGATAATAGTAGCCAAAATTGTCAATGAAATTGTGTGAAAATCCACACAAGGAGTTCTTTATGAGTAGTTTACCACCTGAAGAAGAATTGTCTACATAGACCCACGATATCGTATAGCCCCCATATGACGATACCTCCTGATATTCGGTATTTTGATGATATTAGTTACATTCTTCAATGAAATGGTCGGAAAATCCAAACAAGGAGTTCTTTCTGAGTACTATACCCCCTGGACAAGAATTGTCTATATAGCTCCACGATATAGTATTTTGATGATTTTAGTCACATCCTTCAATGAAATTGTCTGAAAATCTACACAAAATGTTCCTTCTGAGTAATTTACCCCATGGAAGAGAAATGTCAGTATAAATGCAGGATATACCCATATACCGATATTCGGTGATTAATGATTTAAGCCACATTCCTCAATGAAATTGTCTGAAAATCCACATAAAGAGTTCCTTCTGAGTACTTTACCCCCTGGAGAGAATTGTCTATATAGGTCAACGATATCGTATAGCCCCCTATACAACGGTAACCCCGATATACGGTATTTTGATGATTTTAAAGACATTCTTCACCGGAAGTGTTTAAAATTTCGTATTTGAAGTTGTTTATGGGTACTACAGTCTATGACAGAAAATTGTCTATGCAGGTCCAGGTCTTCCTATAGCCCCTATATAATAGTCTCTATATTCGATATTTTGATGACTTTAGCGACATTATTCAGTGGAATTGTTCAAATATCATAATTGATGTTGCTAAATTGTACTACAATCTTTGAAAGAAAATTGTCTATGCAGGTCCAGGTCTTCCTATAGCCCCTATATAACAGTCCCTATATTCGATATTTTGATGACTTTAGCGACATTACTCCGTGGAATTGTTCAAATGTCATAATTGATGTTGCTAAATTGTACTACAATCTTTGAAAGAAAATTGTCTAAGTCAGTCCAGGTCTTTGTATAGCCCCCATATATCGGGACTTCCCTATATTCGGTATTTTGATGACTTTAGCTACGTTATTCACCGGATTTTTTTCCCAAGTTTCGTATTTGAATATTGTAATGGATTATGAAAAAAGTTTCCACGTCTTCGTATGGACCTCGACTTCCTATATTTGATTTTTTTAAGATTTTAAAAGAATTTTTAACGGATTTCTAAATGCCAGAGGGTATTCAAAGATGGGTTCGCCCTGCAGTTTTTTCTTCAATCCTAAGTACCATATCTCATTAATTGGTAAAGATTAACATAAATAATTTTGCTTGGAATTTTTTTCAAAGAATTGTTATTTGCTCACGTTACCTAGCAATGGGTTATTTGATCTAAGTGACTACCAAATTGTTTTCGGCTATGATATAGTTGAACCTCCATGAATTTTGTCCTTTCCTTCCATATTTCTAATTGACATTTTGTCAACCTTGCATACAACATAAAAACTAATTTGCCATTTTTATTCAAAATTTTTTAGAACAAATTAAAATTACTTTTAAACCAAAATCTCCAGTTTCTACTAGAGGATATTTAGATTTTATATGTATGTATGTGTATGTGTCAGTCTTTATATGAATTTATTTCTACCATTATAATAGTCATAAATAAATATGCAACGAAATCATGAATGTACAACATTTGTAGAGATGGTTGGCAATGTAGAATTGCAATGGCTTGCGAAGACGACGAAATCCATGCAAATGATGGAAATGAAAGTAGTTTAGGGGGGGAAGGGGTTTTTCAATGCAGATTTCATATGCACAACACCATAAACATTTTATTTATAAATTCCCAAGAATTTGCATAAATAAATAGATAAGCAATAATTTTTGTAAACTTCTCTCCCAAACCAAATAAACCATGGCAAGGCGAATACGAAGGCAGGCATTGCACGCAAGAAGGAGGAAGGAAGAAAGGATTCATTTTGTTTGTCTTGCAGCCAAACTGAAAGACGGATAGATCGACATGTATTGCCTCAGCAATAATAACAGAGAGTAAGACAGAAAGAATATAGACAATTAAATATAAATTTGGAGTTCTCCTTGAAATGCCAACAAACTGTATATAATCGTAGCATAATCCTAGAATAATAATCCCCAAAAACAAACAGAACAAAACGAAGCAACCAACCAACCATCTCTATCCCGGCAACCCGGCAACAATTCAATAGACTGCAACTAAAGTTATTGTGGCTGGTTTAGTATGACGAAATAGTTGGTAATGGCATAATCAAAAAATTCACTTCCCTTTTGGTGTGTGTGCGAGTGCAATCGGAGGACTAGGACTCCTATTTTTGTTGTTATTGCTGTTGTATTGTCGCTGAAAATGTTGAAATTTGCTAAATTAAAAGTTTTTGTTTGCAAGTCGCCTTTGTATTTGAGTTTGAGATGGTTGGTTCTGCACAAAACAAACAATAATTTAGCTATCGAGCAATACGTATATGTGTCAGTGTGGTAGTGCAGCTAAAATTCAACAATAATTGACAATGGTTGAAATTTTAATGAATTTTATGAAATAAATGAACTTATGTATTGTATCAAAAAGTTTTACACCACATTATTGTTAAACAAGTTAAAAAGCAGTAAGATCGGCCGGGCCGAACCTTGAACACCCTCACCACTTGGAACGAATTTGGAAATTTTCAAAAATAAAAACTCAAAAAATTCTGTTAAAATTTTAAAAATACCGAATATAGCCTTTATTTTTGGGTCTATACGACGTGGACCTACATAGTTATTGTCTCTCATAAGCCATTACCATATTCAAATTTGAAACTTGCAAAAAACGGTGAATAATACAGCTAAAATCATCAAAATATCGTATATAGGGAGGTACCGCTATATCGGAGCTGTGCGAAGACCTGGACCAGCGTAGACAATTTTCTGTCATAGGCTGAAGCATCCATTACGAACGTCAAATACGACATCTCAAACAATTTCGGTGGGTATTGTACCTAAACTCGTCAAAATACCGAATATAGGGAGGTACTGATATATGGGGCCTATACGAAGACCTGGACCTGCATAGACAATTTTCTGTCACAGACTGTAGTTCCCATTACGAACTGTAAATACGTAATTTGAAACAATTCTGGTGAATAATGTCGCTAAAATCATCAAAATGCCGAATATCGGCAGGTACCGTTATATGGGGGCTATATGAAAACGTGGACCTGCACAGATAATTTTTTGTCATAGGCTGTAGTATCCATTTCGAACTTCAAATACCAAATTTGAAGCAATTCCGGTGAATAATGTCGCTAAAATCATCAAAATACCGAATATCAGGAGGTTCCGTTATATGGGGGCTACATGAAAACGTGGACCTACATGGCCCATTTACTAATCTAACCTGCCTACTGGAAAAATAAACAAGTGTGCAAAATTTTAGCCCTCTATCTCAATTCGTTCAAAAGATATCATGATTACAACAGACAGACAGAGGGACAGACAGACGGACGGACATGGCTAAATCGACTTGGAATTTTACGCTGATCAATAATATATATACTTTGTTGGGTCTGACATGAGTATTTCGAGGAGTTACAAACGGAATGACAAAGTTAATATACCCTCCATATTATGGTGAAGGGTATAAAAATAAAGAATGAAAAACAAGTAAAAAGTCAGTAAGTTCGGCCAGGCCGAACTTTGAATACCCTCCACCATTTGGAAAGAATTAGAAAATTTTCAAAAAATAAAATCCATTAAAAATTCATTTAAAATATCTAATATCGGAAGTTGCCGATATATGGGGGGATATACGATATTGTGGACCTATATAGACAATTACCTTTCAGGGGTTAAAGTGCTCACAAAGAACTCCTTGTGTGGATTTTCAGACAATACCATAGGAAAATATGGCTAAAATCATGAAAACACCGAATATCGGTGGTACCGTTATATGGGGGATATACGATATCGTTCACCTATATAGAGAATTCTCCGTCAGGGGGTAGAGTGTTCACAAAGAACCTCTTGTGTACAATTTCGGACAATTCCGTTGGAAAAAGTAACTAAAATCATCAAAATACCGAATATCGGGGGTATCGTTATATGGGGGGCTAACGATATCGTAGACCTATATAGATAATTCTCTTCCAAGGATAAAGTACTCAATGAACTCCTCGTGTGGAATTTCTGACAATTCCATTGAAAAATGTGGCTGAAATTATCAAAATACCGAATATCGCGGGGTACCGTTATATGGGGCTATACGATATCGTGGACATATATAGATAATTCTCTTTCGAGGTATAAAATACCCACTAGGGACTACGTGCCTAGCAACATCTGTTTCTAACTCCTAAATGGTAAACGGCAAAAACTGTAAATATATATAAAAGGCACAGAGTCTTTTATTTAAATTGACTCCACTTCAAATTGTGCATCCGCTTAGACAATCTTGCCATATTTTTCTCGGAATTTCGGCCGCTTCAATGTTGACCTCCAAATTAATTGCAGCTAGGCCATACAAAATAGTCTAAAGACATTAAATTGCACGACCTAGGCGGCCAATTGACCTGTCTCGAATGTGAACCCGCAATAAGTCTATGGGGCACCGTCATGTATTTCAGGTTAAAAAAAGTTGCATATCATCTCACGATTGTGCGATCTTTAAGAAGAAGTACGGTCCAATGACGCCACGAACACATAAACCGCACCAAACTGTCATGCATTTCTGGATGTATTGGTAGCTTTTGCAATAAAAACTCAGAATCTTGTTGAAAGGTTGTAGAATCGGTCCACTCTTCATGGTACGTCCCTTACAAAGGGGTCAAAGAGTTGAATTTTGCGAAATAAGCATCCGATTATCTTCAAATTTCATACATCCCAATATTTATGTCAACACATAATCAGGTAAAGACTCCTTTTTCAGGGCCATCCGATTGAAAGTCGTGAATTTTTAAAGAAAAATTTCATAGCCTCCTGGTTGAACATTTTTGATTTTTTTAAAATATTTTTTAAAGGTCTTCCTGTCTTTTTTAAGAATATTTTCAAAGCCACACGATTAAAACACGTGATTTAAAAAAAAAAACAGTGAACCTCATGGTTGAAAATCTTGGGATTTTTACGAAATTTTCTTTGCGGCCCTGCGGTTTGAAAATCATTGAATTTTAAATTTTCATGAATCTCCTGGCAGAAAATGGTGCATTTTTAAATGGGAAATTTGTATAATCTTTTTTTACGGATTCTGACTGAGTTTTCCAGTTTTCCGGTATATATCATTTGATACGGCCAAAACGTGCCTTATAAAAATAACGGTTTTAGATCCTCTTTGAACCAAATGCGTTTCAGGATATTTGGTGTCGATCTAGGTGTGTCCGTCCATTTGGCTGGTGCGCACTATAACTCCCGAAGGGAAAATCCGAATTTTGTACACAGTAATATTTTTACAAAAATTAGCTCGATTTTGTAGATGATCAATATCGGTCCACTCCTTCTGGTATCGACTCCACAAAAGGTCAACATCTTCAAAAAAAAAAATAAATAAATAAATAAATATAAATATATTATACGGCACAGAAAAACAACGGATGATCCCATTTTACTCCAACTTTGCAAATCCTAAACAGTGCTAGGTCAGGTGCGAAAATCGGTTCACTCCATCAAGTACATCCCCCCCCAAAAAAAAAAGATTAAAATTTTGAATAATTATAACTCTAACTGATGTAAGAGTCTGATTCTGTCTTCAAATTACACACATCACAATATTTTTATTAACCCAAGGTCTGGTTTGAAGAAGATACTCCTTCTGGTACCTCCCCTACAAAAGGGCCAACATTTTCAATATCCATGAAGCTCATAAAATACGAAGTTAATATCCGATTCCATTCACATTTGGCACATTTCAATATTTCTATTAAAATAAAATCTGTTTTAAAGTTGGTAGAGATCGGACCACTCCTTATGTTACCTCCCCCACAAAGGGTCAAAGTTTTGAATAACCAAAACAAACATAAAATCCAAAAAAAGCATCCGGTTCCCTTCATATTTCACACATCCCATTATTTCTCTAAACACAAGATCTGCTGTGGATATGGCATATATCGGTCCACTGCTTCTGGTACCTTCCCTACAAGGGGTCAACATTTTGAATATCCATGAAGATAGATGATGAATAAAATGGAATATTTCGATTGACTGTATCTGGTACCTCACGCATATTTTAACATTTTCTAAAAATTATCACATATCTCATATAAGGTGAAGGAAGTAATCAATATAGTCAAAATCTGGTACGTCGCAATATTTATATCATATTTATTTAGGTCCGCTACGAAATGGACAATATTGGCCCATTCCTTCGGAATCTATTCCAAAAAGGGTCAACAATTTAAATAATCACAACAGAAGTCAAAATGTATTCAAATAATCGAACATTGGCAGAGGGTATATATCTGTCGGCAAAACCGATTGATACTTTTTAATTTGTTCTCTAATTTCCTTGTAAATTCTTTTTAATGCATTCGAAATAATAGAAGGTCCAGTGTGTTCAAGCGTATTCGAAATATTCGCAATTGCCTCTTGGCAATTGTTAAGTGTCTACATTTGATTATTTTCACATAATCACTTGAATAGAAATTTGCTACCCAAATTTTAAATGTTAGGAATACAGCCTAGGGCCATATTTATTCAAATTGTATGCAATTACACATGGAAGTCAGGACTTGTTGCGTTTTTATTGGCCGCCGCTATTGATTGGTGGCAAAAAGAAAAAAAGAACTATTTTTTCAAGGCTCTTGGCGTTGTTGCCACATGTGATGCCACCACCATCTTCGCTCGAACACATACTAAATCAAGGATAAATTGGATAAATTGTTTCGTGGATATTTTAGACATGATTTAATGGCTGTTATCTTCTGACAGTGGCATTTAAGAATGCCAAAGCAAAGTAAAGAGCTAAACAAAAACGAAAAAAAGTTTACCAAGAATGCAAACTACAAATACGAGGATAAGTCGAAAAAAAAATACAAACTCGAAAGGATTTCCATCAGATCGTCAATGCTTTGGTAGCGTCAATAAATTACCCGAAACACGCACATCTAAACGACATTGATTTTTGCTGCTGCTACACAAAACACGTTAGTTAAAGTGTTAAGTGATTCATTGAAACCGAATGAAATTGTTGGTCGATGGTTGTAGTTCGAGAGGAGATTTCCCTAGGAGGAATATAGCTAGTTTTTCATAGAAAGTTTTAGGAAGGACTCCACGCAAAATGTTCCATGCAATCCCATCTCCATATTCCTGAAAAATGACTGAGTGATTTATTGATTATGCCTTCTGGAATTCAACAAGGAATGATAAGGAGGGAGACAACTCACAATAGGATGGTAGGGCATCAAGTGAAGAGCATGGAAACAAGATGTATAGGCCCAGTTCCAACAAATAGTTGAATATTATTAAGCTTTGGAAGAATTTTCTTTTTAGTTAAGATATGACAAGGAGCCATTTAATCAGAACCGCTTCCAATACGGACACAATCCCCATGAGGAGTATGACCGGTTACTGTTGAGTTTAACAGCTATGCCTGACCTGAAATTTTAAAAAAATGTCATACAGTTTAGAAAAACTATGGATCGCGTAGCCGGTATTGGACGGATAAAAATTTCAAGTCTCGGCCGAAGGCCTGCAACTTAAAAAGGTGATGATACTAAAATTTTCTACCATTTTTCGGATTAAAAATTTTATGAGTGCCAGGCATAGTGTGTAAATAGACAATACAGGGTGAGATAAGAAAAAAAAACTGCAAAAAAGTCAAACGGCATAATTTTTACATTTTTTTTTTTAATTTTGTTGAATGAAAGCAAAAAATGTCGGAAATAGCATCAAATTTTTGAATAAGTGTAGATTTGTTCGGATTGGTCACATCTGGCACGAATTTTGGCCTTTAAACGGCCAATGATACCATCACACTCTGCCCGAATGTTGCTCTGCGGTATTTTGGTCCATTCCTGGCGAAGCGCTTGCATGAGGTTATCGTGCCAACCTTGCTTTCCAAAATACTCCAGACACAATATTTCCAACGGATTGGTATCCGGAGATTTTGGTGACAATTGTGCGCTGGAAGTGAAGCAGGGAACCTCATTTTGTAACCATTCTTGGGTGGCGCGTGCTTAGTGCGATGTTGCTGAGTCCTGTTGGAATGTCCAAGTGCTGCGATCAAAATGTTTGCGTACCCTAGACTATAATACACCATCCAGAATATTTTCGCGATGATATTCGGCGTTTATTCTGAATACGAGCGGAGAGCGACCATCGGCTGTTATGGCGGCCCACACCATCAGCATGGCTGGCACCTGAGTTCTGGTGGCCAACCGAAGGTGCACATTTTCAGCTGACCTCTTTGGCGAGTAAACATGATCATTTTATTTGTTCACAAACTCCTGGACAACGAATGTTTTCTCATCGGAGGAAACCAAATTCGACAGTTAACCTCTTTCGGCCAAGTGAAGCAACTCTTTAGCTCTTTTGAGTGTATTTTTTTTTCTCGCTGCGGTGTAAGTTCTTGCTCTTTTTGAAATTTCAATGGCTTTATCCCGAGCTCATTTTTTCAATATTTGCCGAATGGAATATTGCGATATGTTCAGCTCATGGGCCATTTTACGGCCACTGCGACGCGGCTTTCGATTAAGTCGCTTCTTTACTTTTCGAACCATTTCTGCTGATGTTGCTGTTTTCTTCTGTCCACTTCCTTGACGTTGGGCTACGCTACCAATATAACGGTAACGAACGATGGTACGAGACACAAAAGATTTATTCACATTTAAATGCTTCAGTGCTCTAATAATAGCCACTTGTGGTTTTCCAGCCCAATATAAGGAAATCTCACTATCAAGCTAAAATTCCATCACGAATAACTTTTTTTCTGGAAAATTCTCACCAAAATGCTTTTGTACGCCCGTAAGCAATATAATGAGCTGTCACCTGAATATTTTTAACAGCTATCGGACGAGTGGCTTAGAGTTGACAGCAGTCTGAAGTTTTTTTGCAATTTTTTCATCTCATTCTGTTGGGTATCAAATGAATCGCTTATATCTAAACTAAATATACCGATGACGAGGTCCTGAAATCCGCTCAAAAAACATTACGTTTTTTGTAGGGCACAAATGAAGAAGATTGAGGGGGCCACACAAAGCCAAAAAAATGGCAGATAATTTAAAGTGTTGTTGCGGTTTTTTTTTTTTTGTTTTCATGTCTGCTTTGTGTGTACTGGGTAATTTGTATAAAATTACGGCAAATACAACCATGTTATGTACAACGGCACCGTACCTGTTCCTGTGTAGGTACATTGTGTGAGTGTGTGTGTGTGTGTGTTTTTTTTTTTTTTTTTTTTTTTTTGTTGGTGTCCTTAAAACAATCGAAATTCGCTTTTAACACGCAAGCCAGCAATTTGAAGCAGAAAAAAGGAACTTTATGTCTGCTGAGTTTACTTTGCCTAAGAAAGAAATAACAATCAATTTTGATTTCTTTTGTTGGCAATTTTAAGGCCAAATTTCAATGCAAAAAGAAGAAGAAGACAAACTGACAGACAGACAGAACATTTAGTATCATCTCATAAGGCTGAATAAAATAACAAAAAAAGGCTTTCATCTGCATAAATATGCATACATACATACAAAGAAATACAAATACAACAATGCCATAACATTTACCAATACAACAACAAAAAAAAAAAAAAAAAGAACTGAGCAACAAATTGCCCCTTCATGTCTTCAAATATTAGTAAATATTTTACGGACGTAATAAGAAATTTTCACACGCTAATTTTGCCATCATTTTTATTGTTGCCGCCGTTGTTGTTGTTGTTTCTCTTTGTTTAGTATTGGTATATTTGTTTGCCTTTAACGTGTTGGATGAAGAATTCATTTCAGTTATGATACATCGTCACGTTATATATACTTTAATAAACTGCCAATTTGTTAAATTATTCTACAATTCCGAAATTATAAGCGGCATGCGTTTGTGGTACATACGAGGTTCGTTCGAGAGGAAAATGCATTCGTAGTTTTGGAATACTCTGGTGTGGTATAGGTAGGTCCATGTCGTCCGAGAAACTCGACCAAGGGCTTGTCTTTTGGTGTAAAAATCATTACCGCACATTTGTAGTTTTTATACCCTCCACCATTCTGTGTAGAGTTATTTCGTTTGTAACTCCTCGAAATTCTCATGTCAGACCCAACATTCTAAGTCGATTTAGCGATGTCCGTCTGTTTTAATCACGCCATTTTTCGAACGAATTGAGACAGAAGGCGAAAATATTGCACACATTTGTATTTTGCCAGTAGGCAGGCTAAGTTCGTAAATGGGCCATGTAGGTCCACGTTTTCATATAACACCCATATAACAGTACCTCACACTATTTGGTATTTTGATGATTTTAGAGACATTTTTAACGGGAATTCTTTCAAATTTGGTATTTGAAGTTCGAAATGGATACTACAGCCTAAGACAGAAAATTATCTGCGCAGGTCCACGTCTTCGCATAGCCCCCATATTACGGTACCTTCCTATATTCGGTATTTTGATGATTTTAGCGACATTATTAACTGCATTGTATCAAATTTGGTATTTGAGGTTCGTAATGGATACTACAGCCTAAGACAGAGAATTATCTGTGCAGGTCGACGTCTTCGTATACCCATATATTCATGATTTTAGCGACATTTTTCACCAGAATTCTTTCAAATTTGGTATTTGAAGTTCGAAATGGATACTACAGCCTAACACAGAAAATTATCTGCGCAGGTCCACGTCTTCGTATAACCCCCAAAAAACGGTGCCTCCCTATATTCGGTATTTTGATGATTTTAGCGACATTATTAACTGCATTGTTTCAAATTTCTTATCTAAAGTTCGTAATGGGAACTACAGTCTGTGACAGAAAATCAAGTATGCAGGTCCACGTATTCGAATAGCCTCCACACAAGAATAACTCCCGATATTCGGTATTTTGATGATTTAGATAATATTAAACGAAAATGTTTCAAATTTCGTAGTTAAAGTTCGTAATAAGTACTATAATGTACAGGGGGCAATAAATATTTTGTGTCTCGTACCATCGCTCGTTACCGTGATACTGATAGCGTAGCCCGACGTCAAGGAAGTGGGCGGAAGAAAACAACAACATCAGCAGAAATGGTTCGAAAAGTAAAGAAGCGACTTGATCGAAACCCGCGTCGCAGTGGCCGAAAAATGGTTTATGAGCTGAACATATCGCAATATTCCATTCCGCAAATATTGAAAAATGTGCTCGGGGTAAAGCCATTGAGATTCCAAAGAGTGCAAGAACTTACACCGCCATAGAAAGAAAATAGACTCAAAAGAGCTTAAGAGTTGCTTCGCTTGGCCGAAAGTGGTGAACTGCCGAATTTGCTTTTCTGCGATGAGAAAACATTGGTTGTCCAGCAGTTTGTAAACAAACGAACTGATCGTGCTTACTTGCCAAAGAGGTCAGCTGAAAATGTGCACCTTCGGTTAGCCACCAGAACTCAAGCCCCGGTCATGGTGACGGTGTGGACCGCCATAACAGCCGAAGGCCGCTCTCCGCTTGTATTAATCGACCGTGGCATCAGAATAAATGGCGAATATTATCGCGAAAATATTCTGGAGGGTGTATTGGCCTCGCAAACATTTTGGCCGCAGACCTTGGAAATTCCATCACTACTCGGCACCATCGCACTCAGCACACGCCACCCAAGAATGGTTACAAAATTAGGGTCTTCCCTTCATTTCCAGCGCACAATGGCCACCAAAATCTCCGGATACCAATCCGTATTGTATTGTATCTGGAGTATTTTGGAAAGCAAGGTTGGCACTAAAAATACCAAAGTATCTGTCACATCAAGCAAGCACTTCGACGGGAATAATTCGTGCCAAATCTGACCAATTCGAACAAATCCTAAACTTATTCTTAAATTTGATGCTATTTCCGACATTTTTTGCTTTCATTCAATAACATTTTTAAAAAAAAATATATAAAAAGTATGGCTTTTGACTTTGTTGCAGTTTTTTTTTTTATCTCATCCTGTATATTATTTGATACGGCCAAACGTGCATCATCCAACTAACTGTTTTAGACCCTTTGTCTCTTTGGGTCAAATCCGTTTCAGGACATTTGGAGTAGGTATAGCAATGTCCGTTTGTCGGTCTGTCTAGCCGGCTGGCTGGTGCGCAGGATAACTTTCGAAGGGAGTAACCGATTTGTTCCGAACTTGGTTCATCGTGATGTTATTACCTAACATAGATCGATTTCGGAGATGGGCAATATCGGCATACTCCACCACAAAAGGTCGAAATTTTCAAAATCTTTTACTGCACTGAAAGAGAAGATATAATCCGATTTCTTCTGGTACCTCCTCCACATAGCGTTCAAGATTTAATTAAATTTATCTGGACCATACGTATTTTCCAATATTATCATTTCCGCACTTTTCTGTGTTTTATTCGGAATAAATAGCTTTTTCGTAAGTAGGATTTTGTTATGTGCCAGTTCAAGTGTGTTCTATTTTCTCGCCTTCTAAGTCCTCGCAATATCCTTTCGTTCTTTCCAAACATCTGTAAAACATAACTTCCTCTAATATAAAATGTTCGTATCACCATGGAATATAAAGCAGCTTTTTTTTTGTGCGAGGTTTCCTTGTTTAAGACATTGACTCGCCGTTAATGTTGCGAATCCTAACCAATTTCAAATTTTGAAACAAAAATAAGATTGGTCCGTTGGCTGGCTGGCTGGCTGGCTGGCTGGCTGGCAGTCATCATGGTGAGAAATAACATTCAATGAGCTTTGTGTTTGGAGGCGATTAAAACTGGTGTGTACATTATTGTTTTATTTTCCTGTGAATTGGTCAACGAATTCGTTGCAACATTCAGTGGCTGGTTGTATTTGCCTTTTAGCCAGTTGTTGTTGTTGTAATTCACAATGTTTGTTGTCGTTTGCTGGGAGAGAAAGAAAAAAATGTGGACCCTTTGAAAACAATTTGCAGCCACTATGCATTCATGGCAACCAATATCGTGGTTTTGCCTGTTAGGACTTCTATGAAATTCTCTGAATTCTAGCTGGCAGCATTTAGCAACATTATTTGTTGTTCCTGTCGTTGCTATGCATAGATGTGTGTAAATGTTGAAACTTCCAGAGTATTGGGTGCTTATTTTTTTTTTCTTTTTTCCCAATATACAATCTGCAGGATTTTATTTGCCTTGTCCAGTTGTTGTTGTGTAAGTTTTTTTTCCAGTGATTTTATTGTTTGGTATATTTGAGTCGAGTATTTTATTATAATCCTCTTTCAGGATAACACTCTCTCCATTGGAACAGAACGAGCGAATGATGCCAATATTTTAATACACTTGTTGTGGCAGCATTAGCTTGAGCGCGCTGTGAAAAAGTTTTACTGGTTTTTGTTATTGTCGTTGTGGTAAATATTTTTGAAAAAATGTTTGGATGTTCAAAACGACTGGACAAATTTACAAGTTATAGAGTATTGCGGTGGCTTAGATTTTTTTTTTTTTTTGTAACAGACCTAGTTCATATAAAGGCAATTCCAATTTACTAAATATTGAAGTCTTCAATTGCATACGGATTGATTCGGAATTAGAAACAAATATCTGTTTTTAATACCGTTTTAACATTGGCCACTTAAACAACCGGTGTCGGATGCCCAAAAAGGATGTGAAAATGTTTGGTATTGGCTATAAATTGGCATTGCAGTAGGTTTTGCTTACCTGCATATTTGCAAAGTGCACGAAATTATGTTTAGGAAAGTTTAAAATTCAGATAAATACAATTATTTTTGACGAAGCAAAGAGAAAATACTTTATAACTTAAGATTTTGAAGAGAATTGGTGGAGGACCTGGCCTTCCTTCGAATCTATTTTGCAAATTTCTATACATTAAATTCTTAAGCTTTCCACAATTATATCCCCAGCCTTATGGCTAAAAGAGGGTATATATGACTTAGTACGGCCTAAATGTATCTCATCGAAATACGGACACCGTATCTCGTTGGACCAATTCGCTTCAAGACATTCTAAGCGATTTAGCCATATGTGGCAGTCATAAATTTAAATTTATCTATCTAAGACGCAAACCACACAAATTTTTCTTTCGTTCAGAAGGGGTTAATAAAGAAAGAGAGAGAGAGAGAGATTGAGAAAGAGAGGAGGGGATAGTGTAAATGGAAAGAAAACTTAAGGCATTCTCACTTCTCTGCGGTTGGTTTGTGTCTTTGCTACTTAAATTTATCTTCATGGCATAGCATAACATTTGTAAGATCGGGTATAAAATCGGCCCCTTATTGCACCTTCCCTTCCCTACTAATGGTCATAATTTGAAGTGAACATTTCACATTTTATGTGCTCAATGATTATTCCAAATTTTTACGCGTTATGGCGGAGGTACAAGAAGGAGTTATCCATTCAAATGGTTCTTCATATCAGACCTAGTGTTAGTGGAAATATTGAAATGTGCGAAATTTTAAGATAATCGAACTCTTAGTTCAAATTTTATCAAAAGTTATAATTATTCAAGGTGTTGACCCTTTGTGGGGGAGGTACCAGAAGGAGTGGTTCGATATCTACCATCTTCATACCAGATCTTGCTTAAGTAGAAGTATTAGGATATGTAAAATTTGAAAACAATTATTCAAGATGTGACCCTTTGTGGGGGAGGTACCAGAAGGAGTGGTCCGATATCTACCATCTTCATACCAGATCTTGCTTAAGTAGAAGTATTAGGATATGTAAAATTTGAAAACAATCGGGTTGTCATTACGTGTTTTACGAGCATCATGGTTATTCAAAATTTTGAACCCTGTATGGGGGAGGTACCAGAAGAGATGGTTGGATTTCTGTCATCTTTATAAGAGATTTTGTGTTGATGCCGATATGGAGATGTATCAATTCTGAATGGAATCGTATATTAACCTCGTTTTTTTTAGCTTCATGGATATTCAAAAATTTTAACCCTTTGTGGCGGAGGTACCAAAAGGAGTGGACCGATATATCCCATCTTAACTGCAGTTCTTGTGTCAGTAGAAATAATGGGATGTGTAAAATATGAAGAGAACCATATGCTTATTTCCATTTCTTCGAGCGCTTTGTGCTTCAAAATCTTGTGCCCTATGTGGGGGAGGTACCAGAAGGTATGGCCCGATCTCTACCACCTTTATAACAGATCTTGTGTTGATGGAAACATTGAGACGTAGCAAGTCTTAATGGAATTGGATGTTAATTTCGTGTTTTATGAACTTCATGCATATTCAAAAAAAGAGGGACCCTTTGTAGGGGAGGTACCAGAAGGAGTGGACCCTTATATCTCATCTTCACACCAGACCTTGGCTTAGGGTTAGTAGGCTGTTTAGTAAGTTGTTCCTGCTACTTAAATAATTTTAATGAAATCATATGGTAATGAGATTTCTTGCTGGATAATTCCAAAACGATCTGAAAACAAATTTATAGATGTATATATTACCAGTAAATATATCATACCCCAACCCATCACCCCTTGCCATAAACATGAACACTTTAATATAGAAATACCTCCGACGCGTTGCAGTAGTTCATTTTTATACTTCCCGCTGATATTCGAAGTGACTTATTTTCCAATTTTCCATTGAAAATGATATCTTTCTTTGCCATTGAAAATCTAATTTTGCTTCATATTGTCGCAGTCGCCCCTGTAGTGATCTGAGCCGAAACGTATTGCAACAGTTGTCATATTTTTTTTTTGCTGGCTTGCCATCCATCTATCTGTCGCTATCCCTTTCTGAAATGTCATTATACATAATTGGAATATCAGTTACTTTGTTGTAACTCATTTTGTGTTGTTTTCATTTGCAATAATAAAGTTCTTGTTGTTGTATTTGGCATAATGCATTTTTAATATGTCATATCATTGTTTTAAACTAATTAGCCGAGCGTCATCGCCAAATGGCGGCAGCGTTACACTCTGCTGCATCATGGCAACATCAGCGTCATCATCATCAGCTGCTAATTTTTAAAAGAGAAACCCAGCAGGACGGAGAGTGGTAATGGTTTTATGGCATATTCATCCTGTATGGGTCTGTCAATGGCACATGGTGAGAACACATACAGACACATAGGCAGTTTGTAGTGGTTATGGGGGTGGGCTAAAATGATTTCTATTCTTTTTTTTTCTTTTTTAATGAAGGCAATTTGAAAACAATCAGTAAACAAATTTAATTAGTTCTTGGCTCTTGTTGGCCGGCAATTCCCTAAGTAGACTGACATTAATAATTGCATTTTCTTGTTTTTTCTCTTCCAGGTAAGTGTTGCATTAACAATATTTGTGGGCTTCTAGTGCCAGTTGTACATATGAGTAAGTAGAATGAAACCGAAAAAAAAATTCAAATAAATAATGTTAATAATAAATTGAATGAACAACGTCATTTGAAATTAAAACAATAATTCAAATTAATTTCCGGGTCGAACTTTGAATACCGTCCACCATTTGGAACGAATTTGCTAGTATGCCAAATTTCGTAAAGATTGCTTCAGATATAGCTATAGCTCCCATATATACTGTTCATCCGATTTGTTATATTTGTTACCCACAGCCGTAAAATGCACTCCGTAACGACGATATTCAGGGAAATATATCAAATATAGCTCAGAAATATCTTTGCCAAATTTTATCGAGATCGGTTGCGATTTGGATATAGCTCCCATATATATCTTTATCTGATTTCAAATTAATTTTTCACCAAATGGGCAATACAAGTCCGAATAAAAAAGATACAAATGTTTCGGTATATTTAGTGCTTTGAACTATAAATTATAATTATAATTACAGCGTGTATGATTGAGTTCTCCCATAAAAAACTTTTAATTTTTTTTTGTTTTTGTTGGAAACAATATCTTCCCAACAGATAAAAAGTATTGGGCGGAGGGAAAAGGTTCTATTGGTCTTCTATTGAAATCATTAAACCTAGAGAGCCATAATTACTATACCTCTAATATTTGTTTTTAATCCGATCGTTCTACAAATAAATGGAGGTGTGTGCGGCGTACAACTTGCAATTTACATCAGTATTATATTTAACACTAAATCGTGTTTTGTTTTCTCGTCCGTTTTTCTCTTTTGATGATGGCAATAAATTTTGTATCAGAAAAGCAAATCGAGCATTGAATGCGTCTATGTGTTAATGTGACATTATTGACCAACCGTGAACACATACATATACATACACACACATACACACACATGCACCCATTTTGGTGCATCAACTCTTTAGATGCGGATGAGCAATGAGAATCGTTGCAACAGATATTTTGCCCGCCCCATGGTCCCTCCCCTCGTTTTAACAAGTTAGTTTTGTGTGTGTTTTTAATTTTCAAATTTGTTTTCGAAATTGTTGCGGCATAATAATTTTCATTTCATTCTGTACTTGCTGTTGTTATTGTTATTCTAACATCAACTGCAAACAATTATGGATCTGTCAGTTTTGAGAGTAACAAAAAAAAACACAACTATTTTAGCTTGTCACAGCTTCTGTGTGTGTGCGGAGGTGATGCCCATTCTTCAATGAATTCCTCCAAAGTTGCTGATGATGATGCCACCGTTGAGGGTAATATTATTTGGGGGTAATGAATGACCACAGCATTATACTGCCATCCGCTGGCCATACATCACAGCGCAGCATACATCCATTGCGTAAAGTACTCAATACCCTGACAACCAATTAGCAAAGCTAAACAAAAATGAAATGTATGTTTTAATTTAAATAGATTTTTGAAGAAGAACAACCATTTGATTGACGGCAGTATGAAAACCATTCATGTCTTTGGAAAATCCCATGAAATTTATTTCAATGGAAAATTGTGTGGGGGGGGGGGGGGGGTGGATTTAATACGACATGTACAATCAATTTACGAACACATAGACAAACAACAAATAACAACGGTTTTGTTGTCGCGAAAAAAAACTTCAATATTGGGAAAGTTATGAACTAATTTTAATTTATTTTCAAATTTGAGAGTCGGTATTTTTTTAGAGTTGTGGGGTCCGGCACAAAATATGGACGATTTTTTTTTTTTTGGGTTTGGGCTTAACATACTATCCATACTTACTCCCTATCCACTAGATTAAGTGGTTAGTGTTGCCAAAATGTGCTTAAAAATCGATTGTGTGGTTGCGAGATTATCTGCTCCCTTACATGAATTGAGAATGTCGAACGGAAAATAAGGGCTTCAAATCCCATGTCTCTTTGAACCAAATCAGCTTCTGGACATTTATAATCGAGCTAGCTATGTCTTTTTTATACTATGGAGGGTCTATTAATTTTGTCATTCCGTTTGTAACTCCTCGAAATACTCATGTCAGACCCAACAATGTATATATATTCTTGATCAGCGTAAAATTCTAAGTCGATTACGCCGATTACGTCCGTCTGTCTGTCTGTCCGTCCGTCGGTCTAGAGATAGATTAGAAGGCTAAAACTGTGCACACATGTTTATTTTTCCAGTAGGCAGGTTAAGTTCGTAAATGTAGGTCCACGTTTTCATATAGCCCCCATATAACGGTACCTCCCAAAATTCGGTATTTTGATTATTTTCGCCACATTATTTACCGGAATCGTTTCAAATTTTGGTATTTGAAGTTCGAAATGGATACTTAAGCCTAAGACAGAAAATTGTCTGTGCAGGTTCACGCCTTCGTATAGCCCCCATATAACGGTACCTCCCAATATTCGGTATGTTGATTATTTTAGCGACATTATTTGCCGGAATTGTTTCAAATTTTGGTATTTGAAGTTCGAAATGGATACTTAAGCCTAAGACAGAAAATTGTCTGTGCAGGTCCACGCCTTCGTACAGCCCCCATATAACGGTACCTCCGGTATTTGGATGATTTTAGCGACATTATTCACCGGAATTCGGTATTTGAAGTTCGAAATAGGAACTACAGTCTGTGACAGAAAATTGTCTATGCAGGTCCAGGTCTTCTTATAGGCCCCACATACCAGTACCTCCCTATATTCGGTATTTTAACGAGTTTAGGTACTATACCCACCGAAATTGTTTGAGACGCGTATTTGAAGTTCGAAATGGATACTTAAGCCTAAGACAGAAAATTGTCTGTGCAGGTCCACGACTTCGTATAGCCCCCATATAACGGTACCTCCCAATATTCGGTATTTTGATGATTTTAGCGACATTATTCACCGGAATTTGGTATTTGAAGTTCGAAATGGGATCTACAGTCTGTGACAGAAAATTGTCTATGCAGGTCCAGGTCTTCGTATAGGCCCCACATACCAGTACCTCCCTATATTCGGTATTTTGACGAGTTTAAGTACAATACCCACCGAAATTGTTTGAGATGTCGTATTTGAAGTTCGTAATGGATGCTACAGCATATGGCAGAAAATTGTCTATGCTGGTTCAGGTCTTCGCACAGCCCCGATACAACGCTACCTACCTATATACGATATTTTGTTGATTTTGAGCTACATTTTCACCGTTTATTTCAAGTTTCGAATTTGAATATGGAAATGACTTATGACAAACAATGTCTATGTTGGTCCACGACGTAGACACCAATATAACGGCTATATTCAGTATTTTGAAAATTTTAACAGAATTTTTTAAGGATTTTATATCCAAATTAGTTCCAAATGATGGAGGGTATTCAAAGTTCGGACCGGCCGAACGTACTGCTTTCTAACTTGTTCAAACATCACATTATTTTCTAAGAAATATTTATCTGATTTGATTTGATTGATACTACACAATTAGTAATATTCATATCAGTCATTTGTCAGGTGCAAAAATCGGAAACACCCATTCCTTCTCCCGCAATATGTTAACAATTTTAATAACCATAAATCTGAAAAAACGGGAATAATTATTTGATTCCCATCGATTTTTGCCAATTCCCAAACAATGGGAGATTAGCGCTCAATTTTCTTCAAACTTCGTTCAAGTCCATGTATTACATCGTTCCTCTCTTTCTTGATACCCCTCGCAGAGAAATTCCAATTTTTTCATATATCCTGTGGGAAGAAAAGGGAATTTCCTATGTTGGCCTAACTGCAAACATCGAAATAATTGTATTATACTTAAGTCATGCGTAATCGCCCTTCTAGTGATCTTTACACAAAAGATCAAAATTTTAAAGAATTATATTTCTCATATGATTTGGAATTAGCGACCGATTTGCACATATCTTAATATTCCTGCTCGTACTGTACACATGGTGAGATAAAAATAAACTGCCACAAAGTCAAACGCCATAATTTTACTTTTTTTTAAATTTTATTGATTGAAAGATAAAAAAGGTCGGAAATAGCATCAAATTTTAGAATAATTTGAGATTTGCTCGAATTGGTCACCTTTGGCACGAATTATGGTCTTCAAACGGCCAATGAAACCGTCACACGCTGCCCGAATGTTGCTCTGCGGTATTTTAGCCCATTCCCGGCAAAGCGCTTGCTTGAGGTGATCGAAACTTTGGTATTTTTTAGTGCCAACCGTGTTTTTTCAAAATACTCCAGACACAATAGTCCAACGGATTGGTATCCGGAGATTTTGGTGGTCATTGTGTGCTGGAAATGAAGCGAGGAACCTCGTTTTGTAACCATTCTTGGGTGGTGCGTGCTGAGTGCGATTGTGCTGAGCAGCCCAAGGACTGCGGCCAAAATGTTTGCGTGCCCAAAGCTAGAATACACCCTCCAGAATATTTTCGCTATAATATTCGGCATTTATTCTGATGCCACGGTCAATCAATACGAGTGGAGAGCGACCATCGGCTATTATGGCGGCCCACACCATCACCATGGCCGGCGCTTGAGTTATGGTGGCCAACCGAAGGTGCCTATTTTCAGCTGACCTCTTTGGCAAGTACAGGGTTGCCCATATTCGACGGACCCATCTGGCAACACCATAACTTTTGACAGAGATGTCACATCGCTTAATGACATACCGCGTTTGAAGCGTCAGTCCAAGCAGATTTTTACCATGAACCAATACACGCCACGCGAGCGCTCTGAAATAGTTGAAATTTACATTCAACGGAAGAAGTCAATTGTGAAAAAAATGTGAGAAGTGCGCCTTCTAAGAACACCTTTAAGCGTTTATACGAAAAATTTTCGACTGCTAAGGCTCTTTCTAATCCGAAGAGGCCATATAAAAGTAGACCAAGGCGATCGGCCGAGAATATCGCTGCCGTACGAGCCAGTGTTGAGAGGTCCCCAAGAACATTCCAAAATCGCCGTTCTCAGCAGTTGGGCATGGCTCGGTCCACTTTACAACGGATTATTCGCATTGATTTGCATTTGTTCCCGTACAAAATTCAATTGACGCAAAGAATGTTGCCTGCGGACAGGCCTCGTTGATTGGAATGGGCCCAAAGGTCCGTCGAATATGGGCAATCATGTAAACACGATAATTTTGTTTGTTTACAAACTGCTGGACAACGAATGTTTTCTCATCGGAAAAAAGCAAATTCGGCAGTTCACCATTTTCAGCCAAGCGAAGCAACTCTTTAGCTCTTTTGAGTCTATTTTCTTTCTCTTGTGGTGTAAGTTCTTGTACTTTTTGGAATTTCACAGGTTTTACCCCGAGCTCATTTTTCAATATTTGCCGAATGGAATATTTCGATATGTTCAGGTCATGAGCCATTTTTCGGCCACTGCGATGCGGGGGTTCAATCAAGTCGCTTCTTTACTTTTCGAACCATTTTTGCTGATGTTGCTGTTTTTTTTTTGTCCACTTCCTTGACATCGAGCTACGCTGTCAGTATCACGATAACGGGCGATGGTACGAGACGCAAAAGATTGATTCACATATAAATGCTGGAGTGCTCTAACGATAGCCACTTGTGGTTTTCCAGCCAAATATAAAGAAATTACACAATCACGCTGGAATTCCAATACGATTAACGTTTTTTTTTCTGGAAAATTCTCACCAAAATGCTTTTGTATGCTTATAAACAATATATAATGAGCTGTCATTGGAATAATTTTAACAGCTGTCGGACGAGTGGCTTAGAAATGACAGCAGTTGTAGTTTTTTCATCTCACCCTGTACACACACAGTGTTTGGACTGACACTTTAAAACTTGTTGACTTGTTTCCCTAAACATTTTCCCCCCTTTTCCCGAACTTTGGAAACTAAAACAAAAAACCAAGGCATTATTTGTCCTTAGTTTTTTTTTTTTTACTTTGGCTCGACTTGTCATAACATAACCAACCTAAATCGGCATTTGCAGTCATCCCCTCACCTATTTGATCCAATTTGAATGATACCCCTTAAGATATTTTTGTTTGCCATAGCTGAAGTGCTACTGTCTCACATATCATCGCACAGCAAGGAACTACATATTTGTACTGTATTTAAACACGATTTGTCAAAGTTGTATATGTTTTTTTTTTGTGTTAGTTTGGAAGTTTCATTTTTCAACCATGTTTTTTTGTTCCACTCTTCATTTCCTTTTCCTGGGAATATGCGTTGCGTTGGAATTGCAAAAAAAAAGTAGGGGACTATATCGCCAACTAAACTCACGCACACAAACAACAAATGTTGTAGAGCACATTGTAAGGGAATCGAATGTACGTGTGTATACTAACATATACATTCTCCCACGAACCCTTCTCCTCCTCCTCTCACACACTCTCACGTAGAGTCGAAAGAAAAAAATTGTAACATGTTATTAGGTAAAGTAATGCTCCACACCGCTCTCATCTGCGTCGTCGTCGTCGTCGCCATCACACCTCGTTCCCATAGTCTCCAGCATTCTGACATTGTATCTTTTCTCTCCTTCACATCCTTTGTATCATCACATCTTTGTTGCCACCAGTTAGTTAGTTAGTTAGTCCATATCCTACTTGGATGTTATCAACACCTCGACCCAGCACCGGCAAATAATTGCAAAACCTTGGAGAATACACGAATTGGAAAGAGCACAAATGAAAACGAAAAACAAATACGAAAGTTATGGCTTAAAAAAAAGGATCTAAAAAACGTTCTAACAGATGCTTAAGAGTACCCTACAGTTTGCCTTGCGATTTCATGAGATTTACTTATTCTATAACTAGAATATGGAAGAAGCTATGTTGAGAAAAGACCGGCCCTTACCTTACCCTGTAAAAAATCTCTTTACCAAATGATGTTTTTATTCACACCGTAACTACTTACACAACAGCCTACTGACCCCTTATTTTGACATGTAGAGCCTCATGCTAATAAAAGGTTTAAAGGTACTGTCAATATAGATAATGAACGCTAACGTGAATTTGTGACCAATTTTACCACACTTCATTATATCCCCAGCCATATGGCTAGAGAGGGTACACATCATATGATAACCTTCCTCATCGAAATAACGGGTTTTAGACCCTAGGTCTCTTTGGACCAAATCCGTTTCAGGATATTTGGAGTCGATCTTGGGATGTCCGTCTGTATCCCTGTCTGGTTGGTGCGCACGATGACTCCCCAAGGGAGTATCCTATTTGGTGCAAGCTGGGTACATCGTAATATTATTGTTAAACATAGAGTTCGGAGAGAGTTAACATCTGTTAAAGAGATCAAAATTTTCAAAACAATAATTTATAGAACAAAGAGGGATTGTATAAATTTGTGCAAACTTTGCAAATCCCAATTATTGTGACAGTGCTAGGTCAGGAGCGAAGATAGGATACATCGGCCCACTCCTTCAAGTACCTCCTTTACCTCAAAACTTCGAATAATTAAAAGTATTATAAAATGTGAAATAATAGTCGGATTGTCTTAAAATTTGATACATCTCAATATTTCTACTAAAACAAGATCGGGGGTGAAAATGGACAATATTGGCCAAATCCTTTTTATATGACTTATAAAAAGTGAAATATAAGTCCAACTGCCTTCAAATTTGACACATCCCAATATATCTATTAACACAAGATCTAGTGTGAAGATGGAAAATATCGGCTCACTCCCTCAAGTACCTTCCCCACAACGGGTCAAAATTTGGAACAATTATATGCCATATACAATGTGAAATAAGCGCCCGTATGTCTTCAAATTTCACGCATCCCAGTATTTTTGGCAGCAAAAGAACCGACATGAAGATGGGATTTATTGGTCCAATCCTTCTGGTGCTTCCCCCCACAAAAGGCTCAATATTTGGAAGCTTATAAAACGCAAAATAAGCATCCTATGCCTTTCAAACTCTGCACATCACAATATTTCTGTTAACGCAAGATATGATGTGAGGATGGTAGATATCGGTACACTGCTTCTAGTATCTCCCCTCAAAGGGACACATAAAAAAATTGCGAATTAAGCATACATATTTTACACATCTCAATATTTCTGCTAACACAAGATCTACTGTAAAGATGGGATATATTGGCCCACAATTTTTGATGCATCCCCCACAACGGATCAAAATTTATACCATGTAGCTCACAAAATCTGAAATGGGCATCTGATCATCTGATTCCTTTGCAACTAGGCACATCCAAATATTTATATTAGCACAAGATCTCTGTTATAAATATAGAACACATCGGACATCTCTTTCTGGTACCTCCCCCACAAAGGGGGGAAGGGGGGATGCGAAATATACGTCCGATTCTCTTCAAATTTCAGACATTCCAATAATCTACGTAATACAGATCTGATGTAAAGATGGAGTGTATCGGCCCACTCCTTGTTGTAACGTGGTTTTCTCGTCGGCTGAGGTAAGCTCAGCTGTACCCACGTTCCCGTCTCCATAAGGACCCACTAAACCTTATGAAATAATAAGAGCAGATTTCTCCCTTTCCTGGAAATATAGAATATAGGATGGCGAATTGACTTCGGAGATGTTCGGGAATACAAAGTAGTGTTGCTGAATTGGTGATCGGGAATTCGACGTATACTCGTCTTGTTAGCAATAAGGTGAACGACTAGTGGGCAATCGGGAACGATAATGTCGGACCAAATCCGTTTTAGGAAATTTGGTGCCGATCTAGCGACGTCCGTCCGTTCGTCCGCCTGTCTGTCTGGCTGGCTAGTGCGCACGATAACTCTCGTAGGGTGTATCTGTTTTGATCCAAACTTTGTACAGCGTAACGTTATTGTCTAACTTAGATCGAGTTCGGAGATGGGCAATATCGATCCACTCCTTCTGGTACCTCCCCACAATATGTCAACATTTTCAAAGAAAATAATTTACTGAAAGAGAAAGGATAAAGCGATTTTGCTCCAACTTTGCAAATCCTAATATTTGCATCAGCGCTAGGTCGTGTGCGAAAATGGACAACATCGGCCCACTCCATCCAGTACCTCCCCCACAAAGGATCAAAATTTTGAATAATCATAACTCTTATAAAATGTGATGTAATAATCCGTTTATCTTCAAATTACACACATCACAATATTTTTATTAACCCAAGGTCTGGTGTAAAGATGGTGTAAATAGTCGGAATTTTCAACAAAAAATATTTACTGTACAGAAAGAGAAACGATAATCCGATTTTGCCCCCCAACTGTGCAAATCCTAATGTTTGCGCCAGTGCTAAGTCAGGTGCGAAAATGGGCAATATCGGTCCGCTCCACAAAGGGTCAAAATTTTGAATAATTATAACTCTTACAAAATATGATGTAAGACTCTGATTGTCTTCAAATTTCACACATTCTAATATTTTTTATGAACCCAAGATATGGTATTGAGACGGAATATATCGGTCTACTCCTTCTGGTACCTCCCCCACAAAAGGTGGAAATTTTGAATATCCATTAAGCTCATAAAACGCGAAATTAACATCCGATTCCATTTAGACTTGGCACATCGGAATATTTTTATCAACACAGGATCTGTTATAAAGACGGTAGAGATTGGACCATTCCTTCAGAAGGTGCCACACATTTAGTCAACGTTTTGAATAACCAAAAGGTTTATAAAATCCGAAATAAGCATCAGGTTCTCTTTATCCCATTATTTTTGGGATGGGATATATCGGTCCACTCCTCTTTGAGTGGACTTATCCATGAAGCTCATAAAACAGGAAATTAACTTACGCTTCCATTCAGACTTGGTACATCTCAATATTTCCATCAGCACAAGATCTGTTATAAAGATGGTAGAGATCGGACCATTTCTTCTGGTACCTCCCCCACATAGGGTACAAGATTTTGAAAAAAAAACGCTTAAAGAAAGCAAAATAGGCATCTCTCTTCAAATTTCACACATACAAAAATTTTTGCTAACACACGATCTGTTGTGAAGATGATATATATCTGCGAACCTCTTCTGGTACCTCACCCAGAAAGGGCATTACTTTTATCCGTCATAAATTGCGAAACTAGTCGGCGATTCTTTACAAATTGTCCTATCTAAATATGTCTCTTAACCAGAAATCTTATATGAATATTTAATTTTGTCGGAATTTATGATTTTGCATAAAATTGGATATAAATGTTCGATTTTCTTTGAATTTTGCTCATACCAATATTTTTATCTGTATTAGATGAAGTATGAAAAAGGAATACTTCGGGCCGTTATATTTGTTACCTCTCGCATATTTCAACATTTTCCAAAAATTTGCACATATCTCATATAAAGTATAGGAAGTTTCCGATATAGTCCAAATCTGTCACGTTGTAAAATAAAGATCTGTCTTGGGCCAGATACGAAATGAACAATATGGGCCCATTCCTGCGGAACCTACTCCATAGAGGGTCAACAGTTTGAATAATCATTAACTCAAGGCTTGGGGTATACATCTGTCGGCGAAGCCGTCTGTTACTTGTTTATTTGCTTTAATACATATTTAGTTTTCAACTTCTATCCACGAAAATGGAAGAAAAAGTTTTCTATTAAGTCAAAACGAAACAAAAAATAGTAGTATGTACAAAAAAGAAAAAAAAAAAAAAAAGGAATTGCAAACAAGAAGATACACCCCATGTAATGAACAAATGAACTACTGAACGGAAACGGAAGTGTTGCCTGAATATGAACGTAACAAAATAAATGCTTAGTTCACTCACACAAATTGGATGTGTGCTGTCGGTTTATTTAGTGGTGAAAATCTATGTGTTCTAGAGAGTGAAAGAGAGAGAGAGAGAGTGAGCGTCGGAAGGAGAGTGGGGTTGGTTGAGGAAGAGAGGAGTCGGGTATGTAGCAGCGTTGTCCATATCTGCAAAATATATATGTGAGAGGGGTTTGTGCTAATAACTTTTGTTTTACACTCCATTATTTTTATAAACAAATACAGTCTCAGGTCAGGCGAATAAGGGGGCAAATATTCTGGAATTAAATGCAGGATTTTTTCGCTACTTTCGGTTACACATTCACCAGAAAATATCCCTTAATATGGTCCTATTTTGCAACCTTCTAATTTCCATATGGTTCATACCTGCCCCATGACTGTTGTGTTTGCATCATATGAATACCACCATATTTTTGGCAGCAAATTAAACTGCCCCTAAGCTTGAAAACAAAAAAAGGGGGTTAAAGTTGGAGATTTAAATCCTCCTTTCTCACTGTGAAAAAAAACGAAAAAAAATTCCCTACACATGTCAAAGTGCTGCAAGTGTTTTTTGTTTTTTTTTTTCGTGCTAAACAAAAAATAAAGCAAAAAAAAAATCATACTCAACAATTTTGTAAACTCTGTTTTAAAATATACTGCAAAAAAACAGAGTATTGGAGGATGCTTCTTTGATAACGCGCTCCACTGTTGAATAGCTTCGAGTAGCAAAAAGTTCCATAAGCAAAATAAAGTTTTTCTCTTTTCCGGACTAACAATGCATTTTCCAGCTGAATACCCAGACACATGTGTTCACACGTTTATATTGCTATTAAACCATCTCCACACATATAGAGTTGTTTTTTTTTCGTGGTCCCAGGCATGTCCTTATCACCTCTTTAGTTTTGGTGCGGAGGCGAAAACTACATATGCTAGATAATAAACGCAAAAAAAAAGAATCGGACAAGAGAACAAAAACCTATACTTGTGTGGAAAATAATAGCAATCATTCAAAAACAAGTGGAAGGTGGATTAAGCTTCGCAGTTTGGAATATTAGGAATAGAAGGATAAAATGAAAACCTACACCATTCTGAAAATTCTATAGAGTATTTATTTAAAAAAAGAGAAATCTAAATATATTTTCAACAAATTTTACAGAAGTATTTCGTATTTTTTTTAATTATTTATTTTTTATACCCTACACCACAAGGTGGTCAGGGTATTATGTCTTTGTGCATTTGTTTGTAACAGGCAGAAAGAAACGAGATAGACCCATAGTTCCTTTTGATGATCTGCATAGAATCACATTCTGAGTCGATTTATGCATGTCCGTCCGTCCGTCTGTCCATGTATTTTTGTAAACAAGGTACAGGTCGCATTTATTGCCCGATCCAGATGAAATTTTGCACAGATCATTTGTTTGGCCCAAGGACGAACCCTATTGAAATTGGAGATAATCGGTCAAAATTTAGATATAGCTCCCATATATATATATTCGTCCGATTTGCCTTTTATTGTGCACCAAACGTGTAATATCAGCCCGAATTGTATGGAATTTTGCATGTACACCCAAATTAGGAAATATGTATGCCAAATTTTATCGAAATCGGTTCAGATTTGGATGTAGCTCCCATATATATTGTTCATCCGATTTGTTATTTTTGTCCACCGCCGCCGTAATATGCACTCTGCAACAACAATATTTGGGGAAATATATCAAATACAGCTCAGAAATACAGTTGCTAAATTTCACCGAGATCGGTTCAGATTTGGATATAGCTCCCATATACAACTTCGTCCGATTTGTCTTTTATTGTGCACCAAACGTCTAATATTTGTCCAAATGGGATGAAATTTGGCACTTACGACCGAATTGAGTCTAGAAGCTAGTATGTCAAATTTAGGGAAGATCGGTTCAGATATAGCTATAACTTCCATATATATTATTCATCCGATTTGTTATATTTGTTACCCACAACCGTAATATGCACTCCGTAACAACGATATTCAGGGAAATATATCAAATACAGCTCATAAATACATTTGGTAAATTTTATCGAGATCGGTTCAGATTTGGATATAGCTCCCATATATATCTTTTTCCGATCTCAAATTAATTGAGCACCAAATGGGCAATACAAGTCCGAATGTAAAAGATACAAATGCTTGGGCGTATTTAGTCCTATGAACTTTAAATTATAATTATAAACATAGCGTGTATGATGGAATTCTCCCATAAAATTTTTTAATTGTTATGCGGAGCTCTCCAAAATTAGTAAAGTGGTGTAGGGTATCATAAAGTCGGCCCCGCCAGACTTTAAGACTTTCTTTACTGTTTTTTTTTTTTTTTTTGAAAAATTTCCCCTGGTTTTTATACGACAAAGCGTGCCCTGGTCTTTTTAAACCAAACGACATTTGGAAGACATTCAGGATATTCGAAGTCGATCTAGCGATGTCTGTCCATCCGCCTGGCTTGTTCGCACGATAACTCTCGGAGGGAGTAACCGATTTGGTTCAAACTGGGTACATCGTAATATTATAACCAAACTTAGATCGAGTTCGGAAATGGGCAACACTCCTTCCACTCCTTCTGGCACTTTCCCTACAAAAGGTCGAAATTTTCCAAAAAAAAAAAAAAAAAAAAAAAAGCAAATTACTGCACAGAAAGAGAAAGAATGAGCCGATTCTGCTCCAACTTTTCAAATCCAAAAATCAGCTGCGAGAAAGGATGATCCGATTCTGCTCCAACTTTTCAAATCCTAAAATCAGCTGCGAAAATGCGGAATATGACTCCATCAATTACCGGCCCCAAAGGGTCAAAATTTTGAATAATAAGTTAAGAAGTATCAGCCGACAGTTATATACCCTCAGCCAATGTTCGATTATTTAAATATATTTTGACTTCCGTTATGAATATTCAAATCGTTGACCCTGCATGGGTCAATATTGTCCATTTGGTACCGGACATCATTAAATATGATATAAATATTGAGTTCCAGGTTTGGACTACATCAACAACTTCCTTCTGATTGAGAGAAATATTTGAATATGGCAAGTTATGACAGATAAAAGTATAGAAAATTGTGATGCTTTGTGGGGGAGGTGCCAGTAGAACTGGTGCAATCTCTACCATATTGATAACAAATCTTGTGTTGATGGAAATATTGAGATGTACAAAGCCTGAGTAGAATCGGACGATAATTTCGCGTTTTACGAACTTCATGGATATTCAAAATTTTGACTCTTTGTTGCGGACGTATCAGAAGGAATGGTCAGATCTCTAACATCTTTCTAACAGATCTTGGGTTAGTAGAAACAATGGGATGTATAAAACATGAAAAGAACCGGATGCTTAATTTGGATTTTGAGATCGTTTTGGTTATTCAAAACTCTGACCCTTTGTGGGGAAGGTACCAGAAGGAGTGGACCGTATTTTTAACAGATCTTGTTTTGATGGAAATTTTGAGATGTACCAATTTTGAATGGAATCGGATGTCAATTTAGTGTTTATGAGCTTCATGGATATTCAAAAAATTGACCCGTTGTGAAGTAGGTATATGAAGGAGTGGACCGATACATTTCATCTTCACACCAGACCTTGGGTTATTAAAAAATATTGTAATTTGTGTGATATGATGTTAATCGGACTCTTACGTCATATTTTATAAAAGATATAATTATTCAAAATTTTAACCCTTTATGGTGTAGGTACCAGAAGGAATCTGTAAAACAAATCTTGTGTTGATGACAATATTGAGATGTACCAAGTCTGAATATAATCGGATGTTAATTTTGCGTTTTATGAGCTTCATGGTAATTCAAAATTTTGATTCTTTGTGGGGGAGCTACAAGAAGGATTGGGCCGATATGTTCCATCTTCTACCAGAACTTGGGTTAATAAAAATATTGTGATTTGAAGACAATCGCACTGTTACATCGCTTTTATAAGAGTCATATTTATTTAAAATTTTGACCCTAATGGAGTGGCCCGATTTCGTCAATTTTCACACCTGACCTAGCACTGAGGCAAATATTAGAATTTGCAAAGTTGGAGCAAAATTGGATTATCCTTTCCTTATCTTTTTTTTTTTTTTTTTTGAAAATATCGACCATTTGTGAGGGATATACCAAAAGGAGTGGACCGATATCGCCCACCTCTGAACTCGATGTAAGTTTGATGATAACGTAGATTTGCTAGTATTCGGTTTGTAGATCATAATCCCAATAAAGCTACGTGTACCAAGCCCAATTTTTTAAGGCCTTTTGAAAGTTAGTTACTCCCCCGATCTAGGCGGCCAATTGACGAATGTGAAATAAAATATTCACCTAACTCGTCTTTTAATACTGTACTGTTACCGGCTTGTCGATACCTGATGTCATGCAGCTCTAAGCTCTTTTATTTTGGACAAAATACGATTCTTTGAAAAAGCACGATCCAATGAAGCCACTAGCCCATGAACTGCATCAGACTGTGAAGTTTTCTGGATATATATGTCCACTTTTTCGTAAAGCCCTGGTATAAAGATGGCCCCTATTTTTATACCCTCCACCAAAAAAGGTATGGAGGGTATATTAAGTTCGTCATTCCGTTTGTAACTCATCGAAATAATCATTTTAGGCCCAACAAAGTATATATATTCTTGATCAGCCTAAGACGATTTAGCCCTGCCCGTCCGTCTGTCCGTCTGTTGTAATCACGCTACAGTCTAAACGAATTAAGATAGGAAGCTAAAATTTTGCACAGATCTCTCTTTTGTCTGCAGGCAGGTCAAGTTCGAAGATGGGCTATATCGGTCCACGATATCGCATAGCCCCCATATAAGGGTACCCCCGATATTCGGTATTTTGATAATGTTAGCCACATTTTTCAATGGAATTGTCTGAAAATCCACACAAGTAGTTCCTTGTGGGTACTTTATACCTCGGCAGAGAATTATCTATATAGGTCCACAATATCGTATAGCCCCCATATAACGGTACCCCCACGGTATTCGGTATTTTGATGATTTTAGCCACATTTTTCAATGGAATTGTCTGAAATTCCACAAAAGGAGTCCCTTATGGACATTTTACCCCCTCAAAAAGAATTGTCTATATAGGTCCACGATATCGTATATCCCCCATATAACTGTACCCCCCATATTCGGTATTTTGATGATGTTAGCCACATTTTTCAATGGAATTGTCTTAAAATCCACACAAGTAGTTCCTTGTGAGTACTTTACCCCCTGAGAGAGAATTGTCTATACAGGTCCCAATATCGTATATCCCCCTATAACGGTACCCCCCGATATTCGGTATTTTGATTATTTTACCCAAGATTTTAAAGATCCACGATATCGTATAGCCCTCATATAACGGTACCCCCGATATTCGGTATTTTGATGTTTCTCACAAGGGGTTCTTTGTGAGCACTTTACCCCCCGACAGAGAATTCTCTATATAGGTTAACGATAACGTATAGCTCCCATATAACGGTACCCCGCGATATTCGGTATCCAATCCAATCGTAACCAATCGTATTGTCTGAAAATCCACACACGGAGTTCTTTGTGAGCACTTTACCCCTGAAACGGAATTGTCTATATAGGTTCACAATATCGTTTGTCCCCCATATAACGGTACTCCCCTATATTCGGTATTTTGATGATTTTAGTCACTTTTTCCAATGGAATTATCTGAAAATCCACACAAGGATTTCCTTGTAAGTACTTTACACGCAGACATAGATTTGTCTTTATAGGTCCACAATATCGTATATCCCCCCATATATCGGCACCTTCCTATATTAGATATTTTAAAGATTTTAAAAGAATTTTTAATGGATTTTATTTTTTTGAAAATTTTCTAATTCGTTCCAAATGGTGGAGGGTATTCAAAGTTCGGCCCGGCCGAACTTACTGCTTTTTTACTTGTAGTTTTTGAGATAATTAGATGCGAACCAGCGACCTTGGGATTTGTAGTGCGATGTGTTCACTTTCTGCCGCCGTAACTTTTTATTTGGTAGGATGAAGGGAAGTTATTTGAGGTTGTAAATATTCTAGGAATAATGCATTATTTTTTGCCCTACTGGTAATGCATAAGGTATATAGTCGCCATCTCAATGGATTGTATTTTGGACTCTTTTCGTTATAACACTCATTTAGTACTTATGTCTTTCACGAAATGATATTCTCCACAATTTAGATTTGCTTTTAATTTGACTGTTTTTTTTTTTTTGTTCGTTACACTCATAACACAATCTCGTGGTCCCTTAAATTTTGCAAGAGGAAACCCCGTTGAAGTAAAAAAGAGCATATTTTCCCCCCATTCGCTGAGCAGAAACTTAACTTTTTTTATTTCATTAAAGTTTTTGTTTGGTTTATCCAGGACTCGTTTTTTTTTTTATTTTGTTGGTGCCAGTAGTTTTTCTTAACTTAGTCGAGTATGATATCCTTTTGTTTTGTTTTTCAACTGGGCCAAGCGTTATCCTGGTACAGAAGTTCCTTGTTAAAACTACAACAATGTAAGCGTATTTAAAAAAATAGAACATACTTTTGTTTTAAAGAAACAAATAAAAACTAGCAACTTTTTTTTTGCGTAACCATTTGCAGAAGTTATTCTCTTCGTTTTGCTTTCTCTCTAGAAATTTGGTGTGTGTGTGTGTGTGTGTGCTACTATTGTCGCCAATAAAATAGCAAACGAAAAACCGTTGCAAATTGTGGCAAAAACGACGAAATTAAGGGTCTTTTTAATAATGGCCAACTACCATGCCAGACTGCGGGAGAAATTGTGTGCCGAGAGAGAGAGAGGTGGAAGGCGGGTTGTTCAAAATCCACTCACATTAACTACAAATGAGTGAAAATGTTATTAGTTATTAGAACGCTGAACAAAAACGGACCAAGGAATGCCAACAGCGAGAAATGCCATGGCAAATTAGTTAAGTGATTAAGTCATAAGAGGCGACAACTTAACAATGCCAATGTAACTCAATTAATCTCCATTTCTTTGGAGGTTTCAAGAATATGGATTTATATTATTTGAGAGCCATTTTTACAGTTTATTATACCTTCAGCCATATGGCTAGAGAGGGTATATATAATTTGATATGGCCAAAACGTTCCTCATCGAATTAAAGGTTTTAGATCGTAGATCTCTTTGGATCAAATCCGTTTCAGGGCATTTGGAGTCGATCTAGCGATGTCCGTCTATCTGTCTGCGGGCTGGTGCTGATAACATGATAACGCTCGAAGGGTGTATCCGATTTGGTCCAAACTTGGTACATCGTAATATTATTATCAAACTTAGATCGAGTTCGGAGATGGGCAATATCGGTCCACTCCTTCTGGTACCTCCGCCACAAAGGGTCACAACTTTAAATAACAATTTCCCGATTCATGGACAATCGGGAACTATGATGATATTGAATCGGGTTGTTCGCGATTGGTATCTGGGTGAAGTGTGATTAGCCGACGATTCGAAGGTACTCGTGGGTGACCGTCGGATGTTAGCAAGTAAGGAACTTATTGTCGCCGGTTAATCGCGAACTTCAGTGAATGGTCATGGGGTGGACAATCGGGGTTTAGGATGTAAGTGGTTGGCATGTTAATGACCAGGCCTTTTTGTGGCGGATTGGGGACTTGTGGTATAATCGTTAGCAGTCCACAATTGAGATACTCGAGACCAGTTGCCCAGGCCTTTCTAGACGGATATAGATTCGTTCGGGTTTGGCAGCTCACTGAATGTACAAGGTGACATAAAAAAAACTGCTACAAAGTCAAACTCCAAAATTTTTACATTTTTTTAAATTTCATTGAATGAATGCAAAAACTGTCGGAAATAGCATCGAATTTTAGAATATGTTTAGATTTTTTTCGAATTGGTCACCTTTGTCACGAATAATGGCCTTCAAATGGCCAATGAAACCGTCACAAGCTGCCCGAATGTTGTTCTGCGGCATTTTGGCCCATTCCCGGCGAAGCGCTTGCTTGAGTTTATCGACACTTTGGTATTTTTTAGTGCCAACCTTGCTTTCCAAAATACTCCAGACACAATAGTCCAACGAATTGATATCCGGAGATTTTGGTGGCCATTGTGCACTGGAAATGAAGCGAGGAACCTCATTTTGTAACCATTCTTGAGTGGCCCATGCTGAGTGCGATGGTTCTGAGTCCTGATGCAATTTCCAAGGTCTGCGGCCAAAATGTTTTGCGTGCCCAATGCTCCAGAATATTTTAGCTATAATATTCGGCATTTATTCTGATGCCACTGTCGATAAATGCGAGCGGAGAGCGACCATCGGCTGTTATGGCGGCCCACACCACCACCATAGTTGGCGCTTGAGTTCTGGTGGCCAACCGAAGGTGCACTTTTGCAGTTGACCTTTTTGGCAAGTAAACACGATCATTTTGTTTGTTTACAAACTGCTGGACAACGAATGTTTACTCATCGGAGAAACCCAAATTCGGCAATTCACCATTTTCGGCCAAGCGAGGCAACACTTTAGCTCTTTTGAGTCTATTTTCTTTCTGTTGCGGTGTAAGTTCTTGCACTCTTTGGAATCTCAATGGCTTTACCCCGAGCACATTTTTCAATATTTGCAGAATGGAATATTGCGATATGTTCAGCTCATGAGCCATTTTTCGACCACTACGACGCGAGTTTCCATCAAGTCACTTCTTAACTTTTCGAACCATTTCTGCTGATGTTGCTGTCTTCCGTTCATTTCCTTGTCGTCTGTCTACGCTACCAATATCACGGTAACGAACGATGGTATGAGACACAAAAGATTTATTCACATTTAAATGCAGAAGTGCTCTAACGATAGCCACTTGGGGTTTTCCCGCTTGATTTCCATCACGAATAACTTTTTCTTTCTGGAAAATTCTCATTAAAATGCTGGAATAATTTTAACATCTGTTGGACGAGTGGCTTAGAAATGACAGCAGTATGAAGTTGGTTGCAGTTTTTTCATTTCTGCAGCCAATGTGTGGGCAGATGGACCGGAACTCCTTTGGATTCGCCAGCTCACTGTGGATATGTCCGCTATAGGATATAGGTCAGCTATATCTAATATTCACATCAGACCTATTGTAGGCAGAAATATTGAGTTAAATCGGAGCGAATTTCGGATGCTCATTTCGAATTTTATGAGCTTTATGGACCCATGGGTTATATGTGGAATTATTTATACAAACTGTAGTTGTTTTATAAGCTTGATGTAAGGGTTTACCCCGATTTCAAGTATTTGTGTGCATTTTTGCCATATTTTTCATGATTTTGGTAATTTGAGTTCTTAGTGGGAATAAAAAATCCTGGTATAACAAATTTTGGTGTAAAACCCTCATATGAAGGTATCCCCTTATTTCAGCTAGTTATGGGGTCTTGGCTAACTTTTTCAATAGATTTGGCCATTTTTTTGGTATCTTGGACCCTAAGGGGGTAGAAAACCTCTTCTCAGAAAAATTTCAGTGTTGGCCAATGTTTCGGAGTAGCTTCGAGGGTCTTAACCGTATTTTCTAACCGATATGGCTAAAATGTGTATTTAGGCTGCTTTGGGGATAGAGAACCATATTACAGAAAAAAATCAAAATAGGTATATACTTTGGTATACTTTGGCCACGTTCCTAACCAATTTTCTCTGGGGCGTGGGAAATTACAAATGCTTGTAAATTCTCAGGCGGGGTGGTTTTTATTTCTCTAAGAGATTAGTACGCTAATTTCTAACTAGTTACTGATCTCAATGTGTCCTTGATAAACCCATTACTTGATAATGATGTTTTGGATGGATACTTAAGTTTCCTTCATGGCAATGTCTGTGTAAACACATGAGGGCGTTTAACAACATTTTCTTTTTTATACCCTCAGCCATATGGCTACAGAGGGTATATATCATTTGATACGGTCAAAACGTGCCTAGTCGAAATAACGGTTTTAGACCATAGGTCTCTTTAGACCAAATCCGTTTCAGAACATTTGGAGTCGATCTAGCGATGTCCGTCCGTCCGACCGTCTCTCTCTGTCTGTCTGTCTGGCTGATGCACACGATAACTCTCAAAGGGATTTGATCCAAACTAGGTACATTGAAATATTATTGTCAAACTTAAATCGAGTTCGGAGATGGGTGCGCACGATAACTCTTGAAGGGAGTATCCGATTTGGTCCAAACTTAATACATCGTAATATTTTTGTCAAACTTCGAAATTTTAACAATTATATATTTTTTGCACAGAAAGAGAAACGATAATCCGATTTTGCTCAAACTTTGCAAATCTCAATATTTGCGCAAGTGCTAGGTTAAGTGTAAAAATGAACAATATCGGTCCACTCCTTCTGGTACCTCCCCCACAAAGGGTCGAAATTTTAAATAATTACAACTCTCATAAAATGTGATGTAAGAGTCCGATTGTCTTCAAATTTCAATATTTATATTAACCCAAGGTCTGGTGTTAAGATGGAATATATCGGTCCACTCCTTCTGGTACCTCCCACACAAATGATCAAGATTTTCAAAAAAATAAAATATATAAAAAAATATATAAAAAAATATTTTCTGCACAGAAAGAGAATCGATAATCCGATTTTGTTCCAACTTTGCAAATCCTGATATTTACGTCAGTTCTAGGTCAGGTGCAAAAATAGGCCCACTCCATCAAGCACCTCCCCCACAAAAGTTCGAAATTTTGAATATTCATCACGCTCTTAAAACATTCCATTCCAAAGAATCCGAAATAAACATCCAGTTCTCTTCATATTACACACGTCCCATTATTGCTACTAACTCAAGATCTGATGTGAAGATGGGATATATCGGTCCACTCCTTCTGGTACCTCCCCCACAAAAGGTCAAAATTATGAGTATCCATGAAGCTCATAAAACGCAAAATTATCATCCGATTCTATTCAGACTAGGATGATGTATTTTATCTGTATTAGATGAAGTGTGAAAATGGAATACTTCGGTCCATTGTATCTGTTACCTGACGCATATTTCCATTTACCGAAAAGGTGCACATACCTCATATAAAGTACAAGAAGTAGTCGATATAGTCCAAATCCGTCACGTTCGTAACTCAAGGCTGAGGGTATACATCTGTCGGCAAAACCGACTGATACTATTTTACTTGTCTTTCTCTCTTTTACATCCAAGATAATCCAACAAATTTAACAACGAAACAATTTTCAAATATTCCAATTTAAAATTTATTGAAGTAACAAAAAACAAACCGGCATGTCTTCTTTAAACGACAGAATAATTAACTTACCTACGCCAAAGGCTGTGTCATAAAATTCCAAGTATTATAGTCTACTTTTAGGTGCTCAACTCAAACTCGACAATGATGATTGGCATCATCGTTAAAGTTATCATACCGAACCATAGAATTAAAAGTTGCTGAAAAGTAATTTTTGTTAAGGCAATTCTTTTAAGTTGTTCTTATCTGAAATTATGCAGACTTGTCGTTGAATAACAATGTTCAATTAGAAAATCTATATACACACAGGAGACTTTCGTAAAAGGAACGGGGCACTGGGCCCCCTCCACAAGGGCATCTTTTGTAGTTTTTGTATGGAAAATTTGGACTTTTTACCAATTTGCCTCCAGCCACTAAATGGTTTCGAAAGGCATTCCTGCCTACGTCCCTGTTACATAAATACATTTTGTAAATACTTAAAGTTCTAAAAGTTCTTATAATAATTAAATTATTAATAAAAGAAAAATATTATTTTAAGTGTCATTGTGATTTTGCTGCTGGCTTGGAAATAAATTCTGTTCACTATCAAAACTAATTAAAGGCATTAGGAAAACGTATGTACCCTTCGATATACGTATGTGTGTTTTTTTTTCAAGTTTTCGCAGAAGGTTTCCTTTTTAGAAAATTTGCTCAGCTCTTCACGGAATAATTGCCAATCTTTTTTCTTTGTTTATCAAATTTGAACATAATTTTGTATATTTAAATAAATTAGACTTTTTCTATGCTCATCTTTTTGTTTGGCTTTTCATTCACTGACTTCCTGGCAATTGCCTATGATTCCTTTTTTTTTTGTTCTTCCTTTGTTGGTAAATGTTTTCGACATTATGTCCTGATCCTAAGGCGGTTAACAAAAATAATTTTCTAAAAAGCATGCTTACGGCTTCCGTTTCCTCTTATAAAATTGTGCTTCTTTAGTTTCACTGTGTTGAAAATGTGATTAGGTTGGTATTATGTAAATTGCTGGCACAATCAAAACAAAAATATATCGTGTGCTGCAGCATACCTTTAGGACATATTCTTTGGATAAAAAAGAAAAGCATAGCATACCCATGGGAGTCTTAACACATAAAATGCTGGCCTATTTCGGTGGAGCATTTTAAGAACGGAGAGTGGTGAAATGTCGGTACAATTAATTTGGAGAAATAGAAAAAAAATTTCCACTTTAAAAAAGATCCATAAAATTTGAAATATTTAGTTAAGTTAATTTGTTAAAAATATTATGTCGTTTTTCATTGAATATTTTTTGCCTGTTTTGTGAAGTCAAAGTTGTTGAAAGTTATTAACCTTAAAATGTGGATAACCTTAGGCATAATTTCCCAAATGCTAATGACTTAATTAATACATTAACCGGATTCGGGTGCGGAAATGTGGTATTGGGTTGATACACAAAACCCAATACACAAAACTGGACGGGTTGGAGCTGATTACTAGATGTTTTTTTTTTTTTTTTTTTTTTTTTTTTTTTTTTTTTGATGTGACACACTTCTACGAAGGAGTGAGAGGAAATCTCTCGATGGGATTTCATATCATCATTGTTCCGAACTAACAAAAAATCACAAAAAAGGGGCCAAATAAATTTAAATATGAGGCTAAGATCCTCGAAAGAACTGAAATTAGGGGGTAGCTTGTCCCTCATTTAGAATTCAAAATACAAAAAAAATCGATCAAGACTGGACCAACTTGAATACTCTTTTCTAGAATTTTTGTGCGCACAGATAATACAGGGTTGCCCATATTTGACGGACCCATCTGGCAACGCCATAACTTTTGACAGAGATGTCACATCGCTTAATGACATACCGCGTTTGAAGCGTCAGTCCAAGCAGATTTTTACCATGAACCAATACACGCCACGAGAGCGCTCTGAAATTTACATTCAACAGAAGAACTCAATTGTGAAAACTCAACGTGCTTTTAAAACATTAAAAAATGTGAGAAGTGCGCCTCCTAAGAACACCATTAAGCGTTTATACGAAAAATTTTGGACTGGTAAGGCTATTTATAATCCGAAGAGGCCATATAAAAGTCGACCAAGGCGATCGGCCGAGAATATCGCTGCCGTACGAGCCAGTGTTGAGAGGTCTCCAAGAACATCCCAAAAACGCCGTTCTCAGCAGTTGGGCATGGCTCGGTCCACTTTACAACGGATTATTCGCATTGATTTGCATTTGTTCCCGTACAAAATTCAATTGACACAAAGAATGTTGCCTGCGGACAAGCCTCGTCGATTGGAATGGGCCAAAAGGTCCGTCGAATATGGGCAACCCTGTATATACCCTATTTAACCTGGGATGCCAAATCCCATTACGAGCTAAAAATATCGAATTTCGGACACATCTTTTGGAAAAGGTGATTTTCGTACAGGACATCGGGAAGTACCGTTATATGAGGCCAAAAGGAAGACGATGGCCAATATAGTTCATTATTCCCCCAGCCATATGGCTAGAGAAGGTAAATATCATTTGATACGTTCAAAACGTTTCAGGACATTTGGAGTCACTCTAGCGATGTTTGTCCGTCTGACAACTCTGGAAGGGAGTATCCGATTCGGTCCAAACATGGTACATCGTAATATTATTATGAAACTTAAAGCGAGTTCGGAGATGGACAATATCGGCCCTTCACTCACAAAAGGTCGAAATTCTCTAGAATGTAATTTACTGCACATAAAGAGAATCCTAATATTTGCATCAGTATGAGGTCAGGTGCGAAAATGGATAATATTGGTCTACTCCAACAAGTAACACAACCCCCCCCCCCAACAAAGGGTCGAAATTTTGAATAATTATAACTCTTATAAAATGTGATGTAAGTGTCCGATTGTCTTCAAATTACACACATCACAATATTTTTATTAACCCAAGGTCTGGTGTGAAGACGGAATCTATCCTCCCCCACGAAGTGTCAACGTTTTGAACATCCATGAAGTTCATAAAACTCGAAATTAACATCCTTGGCACAATTAAATATTTCCATCAACATGAGATCTCTTATAAAGGTGGTAGAAATCAGACCATTACTTCTGGTCCCTCCCAAAAAGAGTCAAAGTTTTAGATAACCAAAAACGATCATAAAAATTCGAAATAAACATCCGGTTCTCTTCACACATCCCATTATTTCTAATAACACAAGATCTGCTGTGGAGATGGGATATATCTGTCAACTTCTTCTGTTACCTCCCCACAAAGGGTCAAAATTTGGAATATCCTGGAAGCTCATAAAAGACGAAATTAACATCGAATTCCATTCAGACTTGGCACATCTCAATATTTCTATCAGCACAATATCTGTTATATAGATGATAGAGATCGGACCATTCCTTCTGGCATCTCCCCCACAAAACTATTATAAAATCCCAAATAAGCATTCGTTTATTGTCATATTTCACATCTTCCATTTTTTCTACTAGCACAAGATCTGCTGTGAAGATGGTACCTCCCCCTCCGTAGAAAGGGTCAACATTTTAAATATCCATGGAGGTCATAAAACACGAAATTAACAACGAATTCCATTCAGACTTGACACATCTCAATATTTCTTTCAGCACAATCTGTTATATCTCTTATAGAGATGATAGAGATGGAACTATTCCTGCTGGTACCTCCCCACAAAGGGTCAAAGTTTTAAATAACCAAAACTATTATAAAATTCGAAATAAGCATACGGTTCCCTTCATATTTCACACATCTCATTATTTTTACTAACACAAGATCTGCTGTGAAGATGGTATAAATCGGTCCACTCCACTTATAAAATGCCAATGGCGATGTCCATAAAACCGTGTTAAGTTCACACTTTCAGAACAAATTAGTTTTTTTTCTTTTTTTTTTTCAAAAATACATTTCGTAGTTCTGTCACACGCACATATTAACACATTAAACATACACTCCGAACAATTCTATGAAAATTATATCAACTGAAGAAGAAACTCGTTAAGGAAAATTATGATTATATGCCAGAAACACAATTGTCGTTATTTTTCCTAGGTTTTTTTTTTCTTTTGCTTCTTCTTCGTAACAACCTCTGTTATTCCACTTAACAGGGTAAAAGGATTTTTGCCCTTTTTGTTGAAATTTTCTTACTGCACGATTTTTATCCTGTTTTAGCTTTGTCGACTTGTTTCCTTCCTGTTACCAGCTACAGTCGCCACTGCCGTGCCGCCCCATCAAAGCCAGCAACTGTTTGCATGACGACTCTTTTACGTTCGCACAACATCCACGGGCCAAGTGGCAAGGAAACAAACAAATAATATTCATTATTTTTGCATTAAACAAATGTTGAATGTTTTCATACATATATTTTTTGTTTGTAACAAGTTGGCTGGTTGGTTGGTTGGTTGGTAAACTGTTACTGCGGAACAATAATGCAATGAAATGGGAAAACAAAACGCAACGAAAAAAAGAACAGGGGGCGGCTAAGAACAGTTTTTATTATGTTTGCTTTACTGTTTTTTTTCTTTTAGTTTTTATTTTGACATTAAACATTGGCATTTATATTTGCATTGTTTTCTTTCGATATGGAATTTATAATTAAGTTGAAAAATTATTCCCGATAGCTGGGAAGAGGGGGAAAGAAGTATTCGAAGAGGGGTGGACATTGCAAAAAATGCCTTGATAAAATGTTGTCTAAAGAGAGAATAGAAGGGCGGATAAGATTTAAAAGGAAGTGATTTTCAAAATATTTCCTTCGGGGGAGAGAAACATTACCCTCATATTCTAATTATGTAAAATCTCCTCACATTGGCTGTTACGGGCCCTCACAATGTGGGTCTTTAGTGTCCAAGGAATACTTTTGTTATGCTCATACAGAGTTGCCCATATTCGACGGACCCATCTGGCAACGCCATGACTTTTGACAGAGATGTCACATCGCTTAATGACATACCGCGTTTGAAGCGTCAGTCCAAGCAGATTTTTACCATGAACCAATACACGCCACACGAGCGCTCTGAAATAGTTGAAATTTACATTCAACAGAAGAAGTCAATTGTGAAAACTCAACGTGCTTTTAAAACATTAAAAAATGTGAGAAGTGCGCCTTCTAAGAACACCATTAAGCGTTTATACGAAAAATTTTCGACTGGTAAGGCTCTTTCTAATCCGAAGAGGCCATATAAAAGTCGACCAAGGCGATCGGCCGAGAATATCGCTGCCGTACGAGCCAGTGTTGAGAAGTCCCCAAGAACATCCCAAAAACGCCGTTTTCAGCAGTTGGGCATGGCTCGGTCCACCTTACAACGGATTATTCGCATTGATTTGCATTTGTTCCCGTACAAAATTCAATTGACGCAAAGAATGTTACCTGCGGACAAGCCTCGTCGATTGGAATGGGCCCAAAGAGTCATCGAAATGGCCGAAGATGACGAGCAATTTTGGAACAAAATTATCATGTCCGATAAAGCCCATTTCACATTGAATGGGACCGCAAATAAGCAAAATTGCCGTTTTTACGCCACTGAAAATCCTCAGGTGATTCAAGGAGTGCCTCTTCATGACGAAAAAGTCACAGTTTGGTGCGACGTTAGTGCGAAAACGGTCATTGGGCCGTTTTTCTTCCAAAATTAAAATGGCCATGCTGTTACCATCAATCAGGAGAGTTATCGCGACATGATGACCAATTTTGTGATGCCAATTATTCGTCGAAAGCGTATGAGGCGGTTCTGGTTTCAACAAGACGGCGTTCTACCGCACACAAGTCGCATAACAATCGATTTTCTGAAGAATTTGTTTCCGGGCCGTTTGATGTCGAAAAGTGGTGATTTGGACTGGCCACCGCGTTCGCCCGATTTGACGCCGCCTGACTTCTTCTTGTGGGGATATTTAAAGTCAAAGGTTTTCGTTAACATGCCAAGGACCGTAGAAGAGCTCAAGAACAACATTCGTGAAGAAATAACCGCTATTCCGGCCGAAATGTTGGCAAAAACGATGGAAAATGCAGCAAAAAGGGCACAATACGTCATCAACGCCAGAGGCGGCCATTTGAGAGATATCATATTCAAAAATTGATGTTAACAAATCTACTTGGAACAAACATTGCCAGCCGCCAAATTTACATGGGTCCGTCGAATATGGGCAACCCTGTATCTTGAACACCGTTTTTATGGTTTTTTCTCTAAGGCCAAGTTATTGGTATTGTCACACAGAAAAATCATTGTGAAAACTCGTCCGACAGCTGTTAAAATTAGTCCAGTGACAGCTCATTATATTGTCTACAAGCGTACAAAAGCATTTTCGTAAGAATTTTCCAGAAAAACAGTTATTCGTGATGGAATACAAGCGTGATAGTGTGATTTATTTATATTTGGTTGGAAAACCACAAGTTGCTATCGTTAGATCACTCCGGCATTTAAATAAATCATTTGTGTCTCGTACCATCTCACGTTACCGTGATACTGGTAGCGTAGCCCGACATCAAGGAAGTGGACGGAAGAAAACAGCAACATCAGCAGAAATGGTTCGAAAAATAAAGAAGTGACATGCTCGAAACCCGGGTCGCAGTGGCCGAAAAATGGCTGATGAGCTGAACATATCGCAATATTCCATTCGGCAAATATTGAAAAATGAGCTCGGGGTAAAGCCATTGAAATTCCAAAAAGTGCAAGAACTTACACCGCAACGGAAAGAGAATAGACTCAAAAGAGCTAAAGATTTGCTTCGCTTGGCCGAAAGTGGTGAACTGCCAAATTTGTTTTTTCCGATGAGGAAACATTCGTTGTCCAGCAGTTTGTAAACAAACAAAATGATCGTCTTTACTTGCCAAAGAGGTCAGCTGAAAATGTGCACCTTCGGTTGGCCACCAGAACTCAAGCGCCGGCCATGGTGATGGTGTGGGCCGCCATAACAGCCGATGGTCGCTCTCTGCTCTTATTAATCCACCTTGGCATCAGAATAAGTGCCGAATTTTATCGCGAAAATATTCTGGAGGGTGTATTAAAGCCTTGGGCACGCAAGCATTATGGCCAGACCCTCAGCACCATCGCACTCAGCACGCGCCACCCAAGAATGGTTACAAAATGAAGTTCCTCGCTTCATTTCCAGCGCACAATGGTCACCAAAATCTCCGGATACCAATCCGTTGGACTATTATGTCTGGAGTATTTTGGAAAGCAAGATGTGCACCAAAAAATACCAAAGTGGCGATCACCTCAAACAATTGCTTCGCCGGAAATGAGCCAAAATACCGCAGAGCAACATTCGGGCAGCGTGTGACGGTTTCATTGGCCGTTTGAAGACCATAATTCGTGTCAAAGGTGACCAATTCAAACAAATCTAAACTTATTCTAAAATTTGATGCTATTTCCGAAATTTTTTGCTTTCATTCAATGAAATTTCAAAAAATTATTAAAATTATGGCGTTTGACTTTGTTGCAGTTTTTTTATCTCACCCTGTATATACTTGGGTTCTTCTTTTCCCAGGTATTCATTGAACTATACTTCGCAGAAAAATCAGACTATCCTTTCTTGATTTCCCGTATTTTTCCTTTCCAACAAATTTTGTTAATGAACAAACAAGGAGAATAGACCAAAAGAGGACATCTCTTCTGTCTGCCGGCATGCAGTCAGGGAAATGTTGTCAATGCCACACAAAATGTGGGTTGTGGTTTAAATCCGACGCACAATTTTATGCAGCTGGATTTCACAGCACCTTTGTTATTCCACATGAAAAAATGGCATCGGATATTTTTCGCCAGAATTTTGCAAATTAAAAATAATTGCTTTCGTTGGATGGGTCCGTTCGTAATTGACAATCGTTCTCCTTTCCTTCAAATATTTGCTTTTTTATATTTGTCTTTTCAAAATAATTACTTTATTTTATAGGTAACCGGCAATGTAGCTGATAGGAAAAAAAAACAATATAAAATATTGCACAGAAAAATAATTATATACAGATCTGATAAAATGAAATTTGTTATTGATTTCCGTGAAGAGATATTCAATAAAAAGTACCACAATTTTTCCACAGGCAAAATTGAAAAGAAAAGAGCCGCCCAGTACACTCGCCTGAAATCTTTACAGAAAAAAATGTCACGTTTTGATAATCTCTGATACTTAAAAATCAATTTAAAACGAATTAAACGCCCCGACATATGCTCTCCACTTTTTGGCTAACGTTCAACAATCTGTTCATAAATTGTAGCCTATATTGTAGGCATTGTGTGTTAGGTTGTCAGAGGGGTTACCTTGTTTCCTGAGCTGTTCAAATGTTTACAAAATTTTGCTATGTTGTTGTTGTTCCTTTAAACGTGTTGTAAACTTTATGGATTACTTTTTTTTGTGGAATATTTAATGGAAGTCTTAATAATAATGTGTATTTTTCTTTATTTATAATAAAGGGCGATCTAGCCATATGGCTAGAAAGGGTATATATAATTTGATAGAAAGGGTATATGTCTCTTTAAAGCAAATTCGTTTCAGGACATTTGGAGTCGATCAAGAGATGTCTGTCTGTCCGACCGTCTCTCTCTGTATGTCTGTCTGGCTGGTGCACACGATAACTCTCAAAGGGATTTGATCCAAACTTGGTACATTGTAATATTATTGTCAAACTTAGATCGAGTTCGGAGATGAGCAATATCTGTCCACTCCCTCTGGTACGTCCCCCACAAAATGTAATCCGATTTTGCTCCAACTTTGCAAATCCAAATATTTCCATCTGTGTTAGGTCAGGTAAGAAAATGGACAATATCGGTCCCTTCAATCAAGTACCTCTTCCACAAAGGGTCAATATTTGGAATAAATTAAACTCTGAATTAAAATATGAGTTCGATAAGAGTAAGAGACCGATTGCCTTCAAATTACACACATCACAATATTTGCCCAAGGTCTGCTGTGAAGATGGGATATATCGGTCCACTCCTTCTGGTACCTCCCCCACAATGGAGGGGAATATCCATGGAGCTTATAAAATGCGAAAATAACGTCCGTTTCCAATCAGACTTGAGCTTCTGGTACCTCACACATAGCGGGTCACAATATGAGATGAATATGGAATTTATGAGTTCGCATAAAGTTGGGTGTAAAGGTTCGATTTTTTTGTCCTTTTGTTTATATCAATATTTTTATCTGTATTAGATGAGGTATAAAAATGGAATATTTCGATCGACTATATCTGGTAACTCATGCCCATTTCAACATTTTGTAAAAATTGTTACACATCTCAAATTGTCACATATATCAAGCGCCGGCCATGGTGATGGTGTGGCCCGCCATAACAGCCGATGGTCGCTCTCCGCTCGTATTCATCCACCGTAGCATCGGAATAAATGCCGAATATTATCGCGAAAATATTCTGCAGGGTGTAAAGCCTTCGGCACGCAAACATTTTGGCCGCAGACCTTGGACATTCCAACAGGACTCAGTACCATCGCACTCATCACACGCCATCCAAGAATGGTTACAAAATGAGGTTCCTCCCTTCATTTCCAGCACACAATGACCACCAAAATCTCCGGATGTTGTGTCTGGAGTATTTTGGAAAGCAAGGTTTGCGCTAAAAAATACCAAAGTGTCGATCACCTCCAGCAGGCATTTCGCCGGAAATGGGCCAAAATACCCGAGAGCAACATTCGGGTAGCGTGTGACGGTTTTATTGGCCAATTCGAACAAATCTAAACTTTTTCTAAAATTTGATGCTATTTCCGAAATTTTTTTGCTTTTATTTAATGAAATTAAAAAAGAAAAAAAATTAAAATTATGTCATTTGACTTTGTTACAGTTTTTTGATCTCACCCTGTAAATGTTTGATTTTCTTGTCCTTTTGCCTATATCAATATTTTTATCTGTATTAGATGAGGTATGAAAATGGAATACTTCGATCGACAATGAGGTACCAGAACCCCACGCCCATTTCAACGTTTTATAAAAATTATCACATACCTATCTCATATAAAGTGGACTAGGACCCAAATGGGTCCATCCCATTTCAGGCATAGTTGCAGTCAATATTTGCATGAAATTGAATTATATGGACCGTACTATCAATCCAAATAAAGATTTTTTTTTTAATTTTCCTATAACTCCAAAGACATCACCCTTTAGTTCTCTTTGACCGATTTGCCCACCCCTCGTCGTACACAACTCGACATATAAAACAACTTCAAACCCCGTTTGTGTATGTAAGTAAAGCAGTTTTTGTTCTACTAATACAATAAGACATCTTGCCTTGCCATTTTCCTTCAGTTTTAGCTACGCATGTTTATCCTTTGGCTTTCTTCTTTTATGGCGTTTTGAAAAATTCTGTCTACGTCTACTTCTCTCACGAGCGTAGCAACAACAAAACAGGACGAGTCTAAATAGAATAAACATTACAATTTGAAATGACTATGACACAATGACGTTTGTTCGTTCCTTGGCCCATTCGTTCGTACATTAACGTACAGCATACAAATAATAATATGAAGCAAAAAGCTAGAAGGGTTTCGTTACGACGTTACATCATAATGAATTCCACTTCTTCTTCGTCTTTATGTCTGCGAACATATTTGATCACTTTACAAATGTTTAGAGGAGGATGAGGAGGTCGGAAAAAGAACGGGGATAGGAATTAAGGAAACAATAGAATTGTTTTATCATCAAGTTGAAAAGTGAGCGAATGAAGGCATCCTGAGCAAAAGGGAATTTTTGTTATATGCTGATGAAAAGTGAAGTACGTGGTAATTTGTGAAATGAAATTAATCTGCCAGGATGAACAACGAAAGAAGAAGAACTTCTAAAAAGACAATAGACGGACGGGGAGAATACCGTTTGATATCCTTCCCTAGTGATGGCAAAATATCGATGATTTTCCCATTCGATAGTTTCTATAAAAATATGAATATCGTCGATAGTATCGGTTATATGAGAACGGAGGGTATGTTAAATTTATCATTCCGTTGGCATCACCTTAAGGTATTTGTCGTAGATCCCCATTATTTTCACAAACCTATATAAGTGAAACTTGACATAGATCTTTGAAATACTCCTAACATTTTTATACCCTCCACCATACTATGGAGGGTATATTAATTTTGTCATTCCGTTTGTAACTCCTCGAAATACTCATGTCAGACCCAACAATGTATATATATTCTTGATCAGCGTAAAATTCTAAGACGATTTAGCCATGTCCGTCTGTCTGTCTGTCTGTCTGTTGTAATCACGCTATCTTTCGAACAAATTGAGATAGAAGGCTAAAATTTTGCACACATGTATATTATCCCAGTAGGCAGGTTAAGTTCGTAAATGGGCCATGTAGGTCCAAGTTATCATATAGCCCCTCCCGATATTCGGTATTTTGATGATTTTAACGACATTATTCACCGGAATTATTTCAAATTTGGCATTTGAAGTTCGTAATGGATACTACAGCCTAAGACAGAGAAATATCTGTGCAGGTCCACGTCTTCGTGTAGCCCCCATATAGCGGTACCCCCTGATATTCGGTTTTTTGATAATTTTAGCGACATTGTTTACCGGAATCGTTTCAAATTTGGTATTTGAAGTTCGTAATGGATACTACATCCTAAATCAAAAAATGAGCCATGTTGGTCCACGTCTTCGTGTAGCCCCTATATAACGGTACCTCCCGATTTTCGGTATTTTGATGATTTTAGCGACATTATTTACAGGGATTGTTTCAAATTTCGCATGTGAAGTTCGTAATGGATACTTCAGCCCATGCCAGAAAATTGTCTGTGCAGGTCCACGTCTTCGTATAGCCCCCATATAACGGTACCCCCCCATATTCGGTATTTTGACGATTTTAGCTACATTATAAACAGATTTCTCTTCAAGTTTCGCATTAAAATATTGTAATAACTTATGACAAAAGTTGCCTATGCAGGCCCAAGTCGTCGTATAAGCATTCGGTATTTTTAAAATTTTAACAGAATTTTTAACGGGTTTTATTTTTTGGAAATTGTCAAATTTGTACCAAATGGTGGAGGGTATTAAAAGTTCGGCCCGGCCGAACTTACATCTTTTTTACTTGTTTAAAAAAATTGGATGCCATTTCACGCTAGCTCTCTCATTCCCATCATCTTTGCGTAATTACTGTCCAATGATGCAACCTGTGTCTTTTTCAGGATGTATTGGTAGCTTTTGGAAATTTTTTAATTGATCGTCAATCCAAAATAGACAATTGAGCCAAAAACAGGTTGAAAAGTATCAGTGGGTTTTGCGGACAAATGTGTACCCTCAGCCTCATGTTCAGTTATTTAAATATATTTTGACTTCTGTTATAATTTTTCAAATGGTTGACCCTCTATGGAGTAGGTTCCATAGGAACGGGCCAATATTGTCCATTTCGTATCGAACCTAAATAAATATGATATAAAGATTGGGACTTGCCAGGTTTGGACAATATGGGTTACTTTATTCACTTTATATAAGTTATGTGATAATTTTTAGAAAATGCTAAACTGTGCCTGAGGTACCTGATTTAGCCGACCGAAGTATTTCGTATTCATACTTCATCTAATACAGATAAAAATATTCGTATGGGCAAAATTAGAAGAAAATCCACCATATATAACGAATTTTAGGCGAAACCATAAATTCCATATTCATCTCAGGTTCCTGGGGGAGAGAGAAACATTTAGATATTGAAAGTTGTAAAGAATAGCTGACTTGTTTCGCATGTTATGACAGACAAAAGTATTGAGAATTTTGAACCTTTGGTGTCAGAAGGTGTTCGGAGATATATACCGTCTTCACAACAGATCATGTGTTAGCAAAACTTTTGGTATATGTGTAAAATTTAAAGAGAGATGGATGCTTATTTCGCTTTCTTTAGGCGTTTTGTTTTTCAAAATCTTAAACCCTATGTGGGCAAGGTACCAGAAGAAATAGTCCGATCTCTGTCATCTTTGTAACAAATCTTGTGTTGATGGAAATCTTGGGTACCAAGTCTGAATGGAATCGAATGTTAATTTCGAGTTTCATGAGCTTAATGGATATTAAAAATGTTAGCCCTTGGTGGGGGAGGTAATAGGAGGAGTGGCCCGATATATCCCATCTTCACAGCAGTCCTTGTGTTAGTAGAAATAATTGGATGTGTGAAATATGAAGAGAATCTTATTATGCTTATTTCGTATTTTGTAATCGTTTTGGTTTTTCAGTAACATTGACGCTTTGTGCGGGAGATACCAGAAGGAGTGGTTCGAGCTCTATCATCTTTATAAAATATATTGTGTTGATAGAAATACTAAGATGTGCCAAGTCTGAGAGGAATTGGATATTCATTTCGGATTTTATGATCGACCGAGCACTGATGCAAACTTTAAGGTGCGGAAAGTACTAAAAGCTACTCAGTTGATTCCATGTCTTTAATTAATGACAAAAGGCTCCAATGTGGATGTGGAATAGATGAAGGTGGCACATTGATTTAGTATAAAGAAGTCGTGCTGGAATCACATACAATACCTAAACGAAAAACATAAATTTACACTAAATTTAGTAAATACAGCGTGAGATGGAAGAACTGCAACCATCTTCAGACTGCTGTCATTTCTAAGCCACTAGTCGGACAGCTGTTAAAATTATTCCAGTGACGGTTCATTATATTGTCTACAAGCGTACAAAAGCATTTTGCTGGGAATGTTCCAGAAAAAAAGTTATTCGTGATGGAACTCCAGCGTAATAGTGTGATTTTTTATTTATATTTGGCTGGAAAACCACAAGTGGCTATCGCTAGAGCACTCCAGCATGCAAAAGTGAGTAAATCTCTTGTGTCTCGTACCATCGCTCGTTACCGTGATACTGGTAGCGTGGCCCGACGTCAAGGAATTGGACGGAAGAAAACAGCAACATCAGCAGAAATGGTTCGAAAAGCAAAGAAGCGACTTGATCGATACCCGCGTCGCAGTGGCCGAAAAATGGCTCGTGTGAGCTGAACATATCGCAATATTCCATTCGGAAAATATTGAAAAATGAGCTCGGGGTAAAGCCATTGAAATTCCAAAATGTGCAAGAACTTACACCGCAACGGAAAGAAAATAGACTCAAAAGAGCTAAAAAGTTACTTCGCTTGAACGAAAGTGGTGAACTGCCGAATTTGGTTTTCTCCGATGAGAAAACATTCGTTGTTCAGCAGTTTGTAAACAAACCAAATTGATCGTCTTTACTTGCCAATGAGGTCAGCTGAAAATGTGCACCTTCGGTTGGCCACCAGAACTCAGGTGCCGGCTATGATGATGGTGTGGGCCGCCATAACAGCCGATGGTCGCTCTACGCTTCTTAATCAGAATAAATGCCGAATCTTATCGCGAAAAAATTCTGGAGGGTGTATTGAAGCCTTGGGCACGTTGGACTATTGTGTCTGGAGTATTTTGGAAAGCAAGGTTGGCACTAAAAAATACCAAAGTGTCGATCGACTCATACAAGCGCTTCACCAGGAACGGGCCAAAATACCGTAGAGCAACATTCGGTCAGCGTGTGACGGTTTCATTAGCCGTTTTAAGGCCATAATTTGTGTCAAAAGTGACCAATTCGAACAAATCTAAACCTATTCTAAAATTTTTCGACATTTTTAGCTTCCATTCAATAAAATTAAAAATTATGGCCTTTGACTTTGTTGCAGTTTTTTATTAACCCTGTAGATTAGGAGGGTTAATGGGAAATTTGTGACCCATTTCCAGCCAAAAAGCAATTTTTATTAATAACAATTATGTTTTTTTTTTTTATTGTATCCCAATAAATTATGTAATGTTTATACCCTACACCACAAGGTGGTCAGGGTATTATGTATTTGTGCATTTGTGTGCAGGCAGAAGGAAACGAGATAGACCCATAGTTCCTTTTGATGATCTGCATAGAATCACATTCTGAGTCGATTTATGCATGTCCGTCCGTCCGTCTGTCCGTCTGTCCATGTATTTTTGTAAACAAGGTACAGGTCGCATTTATTGCCCGATCCAGATGAAATTTTGCACAGATCTTTTGTTTGGCCCAAGGACGAACCCTATTGAAATTGGAGATAATCGGTCAAAATTTAGATATAGCTCCCATATATATCTTCGTCCGATTTGCCTTTTATTGTGCACCAAACGTGTAATATCATCCCGAATTGTATGGAATTTTGCATACACACCCAAATTAGACCTGAAAATAACTATGCCAAATTTGATCTAAATCGGTTCAGATATAGCTATAGCTCCCATATATATTGTGCATTCGATTTGTTATTTATGTCCTCCGCAGCTGTAATATGCACTCTGCAACAACAATATTTGGGGAAATATATCAAATGCAGCTCAGAAATACCTTGGCGAAATTTTATCGAGATCGGTTCAGATTTGAATATAGCTTCCATATATAACTTCGTCCGATTTACTTTTGGTTGTACACCAAACGTCTAATATGTGTCCAAATGGGATGGCATTTGGCACTTACGACCGAATTGAGTCTAGAAGCTAGTATGTCAAATTTGCTGAAGATCGGTTCAGATATAGCTATAGCTTCCATATATATTGTTCATCCGATTTGTTATATTTGTTACCCACAACCGTAATATGCACTCCATAACAACGATATTCAGGGAAATATATCAAGATACAAATGTTTCGGCATATTTAGTCCTTTTATTAACTTAACTTTAAATTACAATTATAATCATAGCGTGTATGATTAAATTCTCCCATAAAATCTTTTAATTGTTATGTGGAGCTCTACAAAATTAGCAAAGTGGTGTAGGGTATCATAAAGTCGGCCCCGTCCGACTTTAAGACTTTCTTTACTGTTTTTTTTTATTTTCATGAGCACTTGATCACTAAACGTACGTTTACATAAATGTATCAATTGAAATCCTTTCCAATCTGGTGAGAAGTTAGGAGGGTGTTTATAACTTCTTTGGAGCCAATGCGAAAGAAACTGTGAAATCATAAGTTTTTCCATTTTTTTAATGTTCGATAATCACTTTTTTAAGTAACATACAAAATCAAAAACTTTGCAAAGACAAAATTCTTCGAAGCAGAAGAAAAAAAAAACGAAAAATGTCATCAACCATTTCATCCACTAAACTCTCCATTCCTCCGTTTTCTTGCTCTTCTGTGTTGCCATGACTGTTTTTCTTGTTTCGTTTCATCTTTATCTCATACCTTTTCGCCACTTTGTTTCCTCAGATATCCTTCCAAAGCCACGTTCGGCTGGTTGACTGTTATAAATGTAATAATAAATGTATTTTTATCTCGATTTCGAGTTTTCTTTCGCAACCTCGTAAGTTTTTAATTTTCCTAAGTGTAAATCAATTTTATGAAAGCAGAAGCTTGTCATCTCAGTTTTCTTTTTTCTTCTCTTGATGGTGTCGAATTTTGTAAAAACGGGATTTTATATTGCAATTTTGCTAATGTCCTGTGACCATTTGTTGTGATATCGCTTGTCTCTTGGCATTTTTATTTGATAAATGACTTTGCCCTTGAAATGTCAGAGTGTAGAAAATAGATATAATGAAATATTAATTTTATTTATTAATATTAATTATTATTAATATTTGATTTCTTTCTATTTGCAGGTACGTAAATTAATACTGTTTGTCATTAGATGGGAAATTTTTTGTAAGTTATTGGATCCTCTTAAGATAATTGAATGTTGTTTTATGTTAGAGCATATTATTATTTTGGCCAATTCACATTGTGTTTGCAATGAATGCTGCATACTTTTAGGCTATTACAGCCTCAGTCATATGGCTACAGGTGGTAGATACCATTTGGTATGGTCAAAAATTTCTTGGCTTCCTCCCATTTTAGGTTTATAGTGTCTTCGGCAATATTGCAAATCAAAATAGGAGGACTATTTTGGTGGAAATTCGTAAACCTAAAGCGAGTTACCAAAGTGGTCCTTTTGTTCCTTTTTTTAATATAAAAAATCCCTTAAAATGGGATCTCACTAAGTTAAAATATTCGACCGAATTATTTCCCAAAAAATTCTACTCTATGTCCTAGAAGAAGCCAAAAGTCTAAATCTTACCAAAGCGCCAGTAATTCAAAATAAAAAAAAAAACATTTTAATGTTCAAGCCATACTTTATGTGAATTTATGAAAAAATCTCCAACAAAACTTCGTTTTAGAAGACTGACGTCGAAGAAAAAAATATTCTTCATCAAATTTCACTAAGAGTCGCCAAAGAACAAAAACCTTATTTCTCATCATATATAAAAAGATTATTTGCTATAAATTGTGATCCGTGCGAAGACGAGGACCTGCATAGGCAGTATTTGCCATAAGCCATTACTATATACAAATACGAAATTTAAAACAAAAAATCCTGTAAATAATGCAGCTAAAGTCATTAAAATACCGAACATAGGGAGGTACAATTATATCCGGGCTATACGAAGACCTGGACCTACATAGACAATTTTCTGTCACATGCTGTAATACCTATTAGGAACTTCAAGTACGAAACTTGAAACAATTGCTTTGAATATGGTACTTAAAATCATCAAAATATCGAATATAAGGAGGTACTGATTTATGGGGACTATATGAAGACCTGGACCTGCACAAACTATTCTCTGTTATGAACTGTAGTTCTCATTACGAACTCTAAATACGAAATTTGAAACATTTGAATAATGTCCCTAAAATCGTCAAAATATCGAGTATTGGGGGGTACCTTTGTATGTGGGCTATACGATATCGTGGAGGGTGAGATAATATAAAACTACAACAAATTCAAACACCATACTTTTTACATTTTTTTTCAAATTGTATTGAATGAAAACAAAAAATATCGGAAATAGCATCAAATTTTAGAATAAGTTTAGAATTCTTCGAATTAGTGACCTTTGACACGAATTATGGCCTTCAAACGGCCAATGAAATACGCTGCCCGAATGTTGCTCTGCGGTAGTTTGGCCCATTCCCAACGAAGCGCTTGCTTGAGATGATCGACACTTTGGTATTTTTTAGTGTCCACATTGCTTTCCAAAATACTCCAGATACAATATTCCAACGGATTGGTATCCGGAGATTTTTATGGGCATTATGTGCTGGAAATGAAGCGAGGAATCTCATTTTGTAACCATTCTTGGGTGGCGCGTGCTGAGTGCGATTGTGCTAGTCCTGTTAGAATGTCCAAGGTCTGCGGCCAAAATGCTTGCGTGCCCAAGGCTTTAATACACCCTCCAGAATATTTTCGCGATAATATTCGGCATTTATTCTGTTGCCACGGTCGATCGATTAATACGAGCGGAGAGCGACCATCGGCTGTTATGGCGGGCCACACCATTACCGTGGCCAACGCTTGAGTTCTCGTGGTCAACCGAAGGTGCACATTTTCGGGTGACCTCTATGGCAAGTAAAGACGATCATTTTGTTTGTTTACAAACTGCTGGACAACGAATGTTTTCTCATCGGAGAAAACCAAAGTCGGCAGTTCACCATTTTCGGCCAAGCGAAGCAAATCTTTAGCTCTTTTAAGTCTATTTTTCTTCTGTTGCGGTGTAAGTTCTTGCACTTTTTTGAATTTCAATGGCCTTACCCCGATGTCATTTTTAAATATTTGTGGAATGGAATATTGCGATATGTTCAGCTCACGAGCCATTTTTCGGCCACTGCGTCGCGTGTTTCGATCAAGTCGCTTCTTTACTTTTCGAACCATTTCTGCTGATGTTGCTGTTTTCTTCTGTCCAATTCCTTAACGTCGGTCTACACTACCAGTATCACGGTAACGAGCAATGGTACGAGACACAAAAGATTTATTCACATTTAAATGCTGGAGTACTCTAACGAGAGCCACTGGTAGTTTTCCAGCCGAATATAAAGAAATCACACTATCACGTTTGAATTACATCACGAATAACTTTTTTCTGGAAAATTCTTACCATAATGCTTTTTTTACGCTTGTAAACAATACAATGAGCTGTCACCTGAAAAATTTTAAACAGCTGTCGGACGGGTGACTTAGAAATGACAGCAGTCTGAAGTTGGTTGAAGTTTTTTTATCTCACCCTGTATTATGCGATCATCCCCAAAATCAATAGGCTTCTATTCTGACCATAACCCCACCTCCATGCAATTTCGTGAGAATCGGGCCATAATTGGGACCTGTAGAGTGATTACAAATTACATGGACTGGCGGGCAGACGGACGAGCATATATGGCTGCAATATTGCCGAAAACACTATATACCTAAAATGTAAGAATTCCAAGAAATCTTAATCGGAAAATGTCCAAAAATTTGGAAGAGAGGGAAACCTGTCCCATATATTTTTCGGTTAATTTTCGATGAGAAAGTCGATAAACGTATCTCCTATTTTAGATCTACATTCATAATCAGCTGGATTTTTCCTGTAATTATTGAAAAAAGTGAATTTGGTCCCACAGTGTATTTTTATTGACAATTAACAGATTTATGTATACATTTTATGGGATTCCAAAATATAAATGTTAACCCTCCCAAGTTAAACACAAAATATTTTTTTTTTAATTTTTAAATCTTTAACTCATAATTAACAATTTATATGATCCTACCTATATAATCCCGTCTGTGAGAAACATCATCCTCATGCTAAACTTATCCATGTATGGTGCATAGTTTTAGGTGTTATTTTTAACACTCATATGACTATTATAGCTTAAACGAATGTAAACAAAGCACCCATTTCGCCAAGATGAAATAAACATTTTACATAGATCCATTTTGAAACACACAAGATTTGAATAATGTCCTTCCTTTTGTATCAGCTGTTGTTTGTCTGTCCGTCCGGCCAGCATTGTGTACCATCACATACGCTACGATGACGGAAATGGCGAACATGTTAGAGAGCGCGTGTTGCACAAAGTGCTTTTGCTGGAAATTTAAATGAAAACGGAAATAAGAATTTCCATATGCACGAACTCTACACTCGCTCACGACAGAATAACAAAAAAGCAAATAAACCAAACGCTTTCTTTGCAAGTGCATTTTTATTTACAGAATTTTACAGTTGTTGTTTTTTGTTTTTGTTTTTTTGTTTTGTTTTTGTATGCCATTGCAACAACAATGTATGTAAATACAATCAAAAGGATCAACGTGTCACTCTTAGCTGAAATTCGTTTTATTGTTGTTTCGTCGTTCGTTCATTCGTTCGGAGCTTAGTTAGATGTTTTGTCGAAAGTGACATTTTAACAATGCCATTGAAAGGATGCACAACACAACGAAAACTTGCCATTAAAATGTCACAAAAAATACAATGAATGAAGAAGACGGAGACCCCAAGCTGCATGGAAACTTACAACGACAATAACAATAACAACAACATAGCTGTCATATAATTCTTTGCATATTAAACATGAAGAGCTGAGTTTTCTTTTATGGGAGTTGAGCTTTGGTGGGCGAGTAGGAATATTGTGGAAAGTAAATGTGTAACCATTTTTTCTAAAGTCTTTTGAAATTAGCTAATAAATTAAATTTTCATTATAAATTAACAAGATTTAAAAAAGTCCGTTAATAAAATGAGATAAAATAAGTTAAAAAGCAGTAAGGCCGAACTTTGAATACCCACCACCAATTGGAACGAATTTGGAAATTTTCAAAAATAAAATCCCTAAAAAATTCTTTTAAATTTTTAAAAATACCGAATATAGTCGTTTTGTTGGGGTCTATACGACGTGGACCTACATAGACATTGTTTGTCATAAGTCATTACCATATTTAAATTCGAAACTTGAAATAAACGGTGAATAATGTAGCTAAAATCATCAAAATATCGTATATAGGAAGGTAGCGTTATATCGTAGCTGTGCGAAGACCTGCACCTGAATAGACAATTTTCTGTCACAGACTGCAGTTCACATCACGAACTCTAAATACGTAATTTGGAACAATTCCGGTGAATAATGACGCTAAGGTCATGAAAATACCGAATTTTGGGAGGTACCGTTATATGGGGGCTATACGAAGACGTGGACCTGCACAGACAGTTTTCTGTCATAGGCTGTAGTATCCACTACGAACTTCACATACCAAACTTGAAACAATTCCGGTTAATAATGTCGCTAAAATCATCAAAATACCTAATATAGGGAGGTACCGTTATATGGAGGCTATACGAAGACGTGGACTTGCACAGACAGTTTTCTGTCTTAGGCGGTAGTATCCATTTCGAACATCAAATACCAAATTTGAAACAATTCCGGTTAATAATGTCGCTAAAATCATCAAAATACCTAATATAGGGAGGTACCGTTATATGGAGGATATACGAAGACGTGGACCTGCACAGGCAGTTTTCTGTCTTAGGCGGTAGTATCCATTTCGAACTTCAAATACCAAATTTGAAATAATTTCAGTGAATAATGTCGCTAAATTCATCAAAATACCGAATATCGGGAGGTATCGTTATATATGGGGGCTATATGAAAACATGAACCTACATTGCCTATTTAAACGGGATCGTAGCAAGTCAAAATATTCTGAAATGTTAATTCTCATCAAATTCTAAAATTGTTCCCAGAATACGTAAATGGTCTAAATATTTTTTATTATGCGCCCGGCTGGCCACAAGCCAGAGGTTATATATCATTTGATACGGCCAAAACGTGTCTCATTGAATTAACGATTTTGGACCCTAGGTCTCTTCAGACCAAATTCGTTTCAGAACGTCTGGAATCGATCTAGCGATATCCGTTCGTCTCTTTGCCAATCTGACTGGTAAGCATGAAAACTCTCGAAGTGAGTATCGGATTTCGTCCAAACATCGTAGTAATATAATCAAACTAAGATTCAGTTCGAGTTCGATCCACCTCCCCACAAAGGGTTGAAATCTGCAAAAGAAAATTACTGCACAGAAAGGCAAAGGCTGATCCGATGTGGCTCTAGCTTTGCATATACGATCTAGCAATGTCCGTTCGGCTCTTTGTCTGTCTGGCTGGTAAGCACGAAAACTCTCGAAGTTAGTATACGATTTCGTCCAAGCTTGGTACATCGTAATATTATGACAAAACTTAGATTGAGTTCGGAATTTGATCCACTCCTTCTGGTACCTCCCCACAAAAGGTTGAAATCTACAAAAAATAATTTACTGCACAGAAAGCCAAAGGATAATCCGATGTGGCTCCAACTTTGCAAATCCTAATATTTGCAGCTGTGCTAGGTCAGGTGCGAAAATGGACAATATCGGTCGACTCTATCAAGTGCCTCGCCCACAAAAGAGTCAACATTTTGAATAATTATTACTTTTATGAAATGTGATGTACGGACGTTCCAATCGCCTTCAAAATACACACGTTTATTAAACCAACATTTGGTGTGAAGATGGAATATATCGTCGGTCCACTCCTTCTGGTATCTCCCCCACAAGGAGTCAACATTTTGAACACTCATGAAGCTCATAAAACGCGAAATTAACATTCGATTTCATTCAGACTTGGCAAATCTCCATATTTTTATCAGCACACAATCTATTATAAAGATGGTGGAAATCGAACCTTTTCTTCTGATACCTCCCCCACAAAGGGTCAAAGTTTTGAATAGCCAAAATTATCATAAAATCTGAATTAAACGGTTCTGTTTATATTTCTCACATCCCATTATTTCTACTAACGCAAGATCTGCTGTTATGATGAAATATATCGGCGCACTCCTTCTGGTACATCCCCCACAAAGATTTCACATTTATTCTGATGCCACGGTCGATTAATACGAGCGGAGAGCGACCACCGTTTGAGTTCTTGTGGCCAACCGAAGGTGCATATTTTCAGCTGACCTCCTTGGCAAGTAAGCACGATCATTTTCTTTGTTTACAAACTGCTGGACAACAAATGTTCGCCCAAGCAAAGCAACTCTTTAGCTCTTTTAAGTCTATTTTTTCTCCGTTGCGGTGTAAGTTCTTGCACTTTTTGGAATTTCAATGGCTTCAATATTTCAATATTTGCCGAATGGAATATTGCGATATGTTCAGCTCACGAGACATTTTTTGGCCACTGCGACGCGGGTTTCGATCAAGTCGCTTCTTTACTTTTCGAACCATTTCTGCTAATGTTGCTGTTTTCTTCTGTCCACTTCCTTGACGTCGGATTACGCTACCAGTATCACGGTAACGAGTGTTGGCACTAGACACAAAAGATTTATTCACATTTAAATGCTGGAGTGCTCTAACGACGGCCACTTGTGGTTTTCCAGCCAAATATAAAGAAATCACACTATCACGCTTAAATTCCATCACGAATAACTTTTTTTCTGGAAAATTCTCACCAAAATGCTTTTGTACGCTTGTAAACAATACAATGAGTTGTCACTTGAATAATTTTAACAGCTGTCGGAGGAGTGGCTTAGAAATGACAGCAGTCTGAAGGTGGTTGCAGTTTTTTTGCTGCTGGATCAAATTTCATTTTGAGTCTCTGAACAGAAGAACTGTGTAAACTTATAATGTACCATAAAATATCAAAATACCATATGTAGTCAAAGCACATTTTAGGATTAAAACCGTACTCTACGTTTGCAATGACTTCAACGATTTTCATGAAACTTTGCCTTATTAAATATATTTATCAGCATTAGATCTGTAGTGAAAATTGGTTATACGGTCCAGCGTTGATTGCTTCCTGATGGTCGTCTCAGAGAGAGATAGTAACCATTTCAATTGTAACTACGCATCCTCAAACCTAACCTTTCTCTTGTGTCGTGTCCATGTTGGAAAAGGGGTAGGAGTGTTATTGTGGAAGTTGTTACGGTTACCAAAGTAAACCCATTATTTGGTAATACGATTTGGTGCTGGGTAATTACTTTTAACGTCGATATTGAAGTAAGGGGTTAGCAGGCGGTTTTGTAAGCAGATAATGTTTTTTTTATTGAGAATAATTTTCGTCTCTTAACAACTCACTACGAGTTTAGATCCCTATGCATATATACACCTGCAGTTGACATTTTACAATTTACACGTGATATTTCCGTGAGCAATGTAATTTCAATTTGCCACATATATTCATTACAAATTCACTCTCATCTGTTGCTGTCATGGTATTTTGAAATCAATAATAATTATGTCCATACCATTTTGAATGCTCACCCAAAGCCTTGAGGCATACACAAAACCATAAATATTTGAAGGCGCCTTAAGATAGGCACCAAAAATTGCAAATAAAATATTGCACATTACCATCGAACAAGGGGAGTAAAGGTTATTTACTAATGTTTATGGATTTGAAACTGAATCACAATTCAACAACAATACATTTAGGCATAAATAAATAGAGTCCAACAGCTACTGGACCCATTAAATGTGACAGGTAGGCAAATACATTGGCCAACAGCAGGCCTTAATGGGTCATAAAGCGAGTATAGACATACGGATTTTCTTCGTTTCCTTTTCATGGATGAAGGCAAAGCACAACAGCACATCTTCGAACAAAATCCCCAAGAGTTGCCAGCACAATTTGCTCAGTTATCCTTTCATCACATCACATCACATAAAAGGAGAAGCTAAGCAAACGACGCCTGTTCATCCTTGGAGAGGAGACCTAAGCCTTTCATGTGTGCGTATCTTTTCATCTGAATTCTATAGATAAATATTATGCTCATTATGCTGCTGCTCGTATTCTTGCTGCTGTTGTTGGGTGAAAGTGTTGGATGATGATGATGCTTGGTTTTCCGTATCGAAAATAAACAGGACATTTTGCTGCTAAGTAATGGTCGTTAGTAGGCGTACATATGTACAACATTGTAGCTTTCAAGCCTTTAATGTTCCAACATACATTCCACAGTTCGCCCACATAATATCCTTTGTATACAGTTTTACAGTTTTTCCGGTTATTTATTTATGTCGCTCCACACTTTGTTAGGCAGTGTGTGGATGAATAAATGACAATAATGGTGTGGTGCTGCACCGGAGTAGTTAGGGGGAGACAAGGGGTCATGGGACAACCATCACCCCAATCCTACTGGACATTTTAAATTTTTACAAAGTTTTTACCCATTCATGTTATGTTCGTTAATCCTGTCCAATAATTTTCCTATAATTTTTGACTACGTCCCTGGTGCGATAGATGTGTGTATATGTGAAAATTTTCTCACAATCCTTAATGTGCTTGAAATTTATTTTAATGTCATGCAAATTCTACGAAACGAATTGGCATTTAACTATAAGGCTTTTATATTGATTTTTTTTAATGTAAATACTATCTGAAATAGTCTCGTGACAGTGTAATTTCTTTATATTTGGCTGAAAAGCCACAAATAGCTATCGTCAGAGCACTCCAGCATTTAAATGTGAGTAAATCTTTAGTGTCTCGTACCATCGCTCGTTACCGTGATACTGGTAGCGTAGTCCGACTTCAAGGAAATGGACGGAAGAAAACAGCAACATCAGCAGAAATGGTTCGAAAAGTAAAGAAGCGACTTGATTGAAACCCACGTCGCAGTGGGCGAAAAATGGCTCGTGAGCTGAACATATCGCAATATACCATTCGGCAAATATTGAAAAATGAGCTCGGAGTCGAGCCATTGAAATTCCAAAAAGTGAGAGAAATTACACCGCAATAGAAAGACAATTGACACAAAAGAGCTTCGTTGAAAGTTGTGAACTGCCGAATTTAGTTTTCTCCGATGAGAAAACATTCGTTGTCCAGCAGTTTGTAAACAAACAAAATGATCGTGTTTACTTGCCAAAGAGGCCAGCTGAAAATGTGCACCTTCGGTTGGCCACCAGAGCTCAAGCGCCAGCCATGGTGATGGTGTGTGACGCCATAACAACCCATGGTGTATTAAAGCCTTGGGCACGCAAACATTTTGGCCGTAGACCTTGGACATTCCAACAAGACTCAGCACACGCCACTTGCCAAAGAGGGCAGCTGAAAATGTGCACCTCCGGTTGGCCACCAGAGCTCAAGCGCCAGCCATGGTGATGGTGTGTGACGCCATAACAACCCATCGTGTATTAAAGCCTTGGACACGCAAACATTTTGGCCGCAGACCTTGGACATTCCAACAAGTCCCGGCACTTATTCTAAAATTTGATACTATTTCCGAAATTTTTTGCTTTCATTCATCAAAAATAAAAATATGTAAAAATTATGGCGTTTGACTTTGTTGCAGTTTTTTTTTTATCTCACCCTGTATATGTCACTTTCAGCATTACTATTAATGACAACCATACACCCCCTGCATTACCTGTAGGCTAAAGAATAATGGATTATTGTTAAAAATTTGATAAAGAAAAATGGCTTACTTTCATCGTACAAAGTAATGAGTGAAGATTACACAAAGTAAGCACATTGGCCTACATGACATGAGGTCTCTGTGTCGGCAGTAATAAAAGAAGGGAAAATACCAAGAGATTGCAACGCACACATCGTCAAACAACAATTGTGGGTTTTAACTGTTTCTGAGTGCTCAGTGCCCCTTTGAGCCAAGTTAGTCAATTTAGCCTCTCCATAAGGTAGACAAAAATAAAAATTGGATGTGTGGTGAAGTTAACACTTGTGTTTTAAAATAAATAGAACGCATGATTTTTTGAACTTATTTGATGGCTCTGGGTGGCAGTTACATACTATGATATGATCAAGTTAAAATAAGGGCTTATGATGTCGTTCTGTAAGTAGGTACTGGTGCCAAAATGTACTTAATTAATCCATTATTTGGTAATGAGATTTTTTGCTGGGTGTATATCATTTGATGTGCTCTAAATATTCCACGACGAAATTACGTGACACCATGTCTTTTTCAACTGAATCCGTTTCAGAACATTGGCAGTCTATCTAGCCATGTCCATCCGCCTGTCTGTATGGTTGGCTGGTTGGTATGCATGATAACTCTTGGAGGAAATTTTGAATTTGCTCAAAACCCTTCGCATCGAGTTCGAAGGTGGGTCATATCTGGAACACCTCCCCTTATAATTCGAAACTTTCAAATAAAGATCTGATGTAAAACTTAGGAGGGAATCGGATTTAGTTAAAACTTTACGTATTTTAATATTTATATCTGACTTCATATACAAAAAATCAAAGAAATATATGTCCATGCTTTGTGATAAGGCAAAAATGTTGAATAAATATAACTCTCATAAAATTTTCAAATTTTACCGATGCTCTTAAATTATCTGCATATTATATATTATTTAGATTTTTCCCACCCCAAAACGACAAAATTTTCAAAAGTTAAAGGAACAAAATAAATTAAAGGCAGCTTCGAAGTTGGTGAAACTTACCACATCGTAATGTGTAGTGCAAAAATCGTCATCATCGGCCCATAAATGTCAATATTTTTTTATCAGCACTAGGTCTGGAGTGAAGATGCGTAATTTCGGTCCATTGGCCCACTTCTAGTAGTTCCGCACCCACAATACGTTACCAGAAATCTCAAGAGAAAAGAGATCTCAACACTTATGAAATTGGTGTCCAAAATATCCATTTCCAGATCTTCCATTAACTGTAAAATAGAAGAGTGCTATTCTATTTTACAGTTAATGGAAGATCTAGTGGGAAAATAGGATATACTGGTCAACTTTTTCCAAAAATTTATAATTTTCAGAAAAGCATAAAATTTTCAAAGATATAGTAAATTTTTCACAAAATTCAGAAAACTGCATGAAATCTTTATTTGAATTGTTAGTTCGGTCCATATAATTGAATGTTTGAAGATTATTTCATTAAAAAGTTTTCGGCGACTGCGCCGCAAATGGTCCATACGCTCGGTCAATTTTTTGGCATACTCTTTCCAGCATTTCAGCCGGCATTGAAGCAGGCTCGTCTGTGTAGACATGCTTTTTAACATAGTTCCACAAAAAATAGTGTAAAGGCATTAAATCACACGATCTACACTAGACCGAACGTGACCGGTCCCGAACATTAAAAAAATCTTTACGGAACTCATCTATGAATAATTCCATTGTTAAGCGGCCTGTGTGGCACAATCTTGTTGAAACCACATGTCATGCAAGTCAAGCTCTTTGGGTTTGGCAAAAAAGTTGGATATCATCTCACGGTAGCACTCATCATTCATGTTCCAAATTGAAATACCCAGCACCCAAAATAAAAAAAGGGTCACAGTGACAATGTGTCATGTAAAACGTCTTGTTTCGAAATTGTCTTCTATTTTTGTAAAACCTCGGAAAGAATTTTCCATAGCAAGAAAATCTTGAGAAGGATATCTTATTTACAGAAAATTGTTTTATGTCTAAAAAGGCCTCGAAAAAAAAACAATTCTTTCTATGCGAAATTTAGCTAAAGGTTATAGAGAACTACTCGTAAAAGGTTTTCTATCTAATCAGGAAAAGCTGCTTTTCTCCACACTCACACTCAGGACCATTTAAAAACAACTTAATCAGAGAGTTACAAACTTGGAAAAATATAAATTTTGCTACTCTCTGAACGGCCCCGCAAATGTCATTTATTAAAGTAAGACCTGATATGAAAGTCTTCCCTCTGTGGGATACTTTTTCTGTAGAAGTCCTCCACAACGATTGTGATCCTCTCAACTTCATAGCAAAATAAGCTGGCAAGCATATATGCTTACTTATCATGAAAAGGCTTACCTGAGGTTAGATCTCAGTTGCTGCTCTACCATCGAAATAATTTCCAGGATGTTAATAGGCATCAGTGCCCCTTTTGTCCAGCAAAAATGACGTTTAGGTAAGAAATAGACTTTTGATGTCTTCTAGGACCTATAGTAGAATTTTATGAAAAATAATTTTGTAGCATATTTTGTCATTCTACGATCAAATTTAAGGGCAGTTTTTAACCATATTTTAAATAAAAGAGCAAAAAAACAACATTTTATGTCTGGCTCGAAGGTTAAAATTTTCGTATTTTTATCTGCAATATTGCCGAAGACATTAAACACATAAAATATACAGATTTGGGGAAATCTTAATCCGAAAATTTCAAAAAGTGTGGACGAGGGGGTGGGGACCTGCCCCTCTATTAAGGTTACTTAGCGATGTAAACTTTCACTTTCAGAGGTTTTCTATCAAATCAGGAAAAGCTGATTTTCTCCACACTCAGGACCATTTATAAACAACTTAATCAGAGAGTTACAAACTTGGAAGAGTATAAATTTTGCTACTCTCTGAACGGCCCCGCAAATGTCATTTATTAAAGTAAGAACTGATATGAAAGTCTTCCCTCTGTGGGATACTTTTTCTGTAAAAGTCCTCCTCAACGATTGTGATTCCTGTTGGCATCCCAAAGATTAAATTTCAAAGTCAAAGACAAATTTCACAACGAACCATAGTTTTCTAGTGTTCATAGAATGGGTTGAATTCGGTTCAGAATATTTTAATTTTATCCTTTAATTCTTGGAATATAGCAAAGTATTTAAATTTGTGCCATAATACCCATAAATCGATGGAGATTTTGCTCCATTAGCTTTGCCAATTAAATTGTGCTTCATCATATTATAGAAACACAATTCATTCATATTGGCTATTCTTTGTTGCTCTTACTTTTGTTCACTTTATTTAATATTCAGTTCAATCAATTAATTGTTATCCCTATGCAAAGGATTTTTTTTTTTGATTTTTTTATGGCAACAAAATTTATATTTTTGGGTTTAGTGGTCGTTGGTAACATTTAATATCCTCGAAAAGAACACAGGTAGCGAAGGATAGAGGATAAATTGAATGCAGGAAATTTTGTGAGCAATTATTTTGTTGTTTTATTTTTTGGAATTTCCTAATAAATGTAACAATTGAAAACGAAAAAAATTTACTTTCCTCTACATTATTTAATAACATAAAACTTCTATTTAAATGTGTTTAAAAGGATTAATGTATAAACCCAGCAAACACACTCATTACCATTTGATAGAATTAGGAACTAATGTTCAAACAGACGACACCTACACACCATTACCACTAAGCCAACAAATAATCAGTTAATCCTAAAAAATTGCATTGATTTCTTATATTTATTATACCAAGTAATGGGAAAAGGCGGCACAGACTGAGCACGTCCCACTACGAGGAGGAGGGCCAGGGAGTCTCTATAGACGAGCTGGAGGGCCAGGGAGTCTCTATAGACGAGCTGGAGGGCCAGGGAGTCTCTATAGACGAGCTGGAGGGCCAGGGAGTCTCTATAGACGAGCTGGAGGGCCAGGGAGTCTCTATAGACGAGCTGGAGGGCCAGGAAGTCTCTATAGACGAGCTGGAGGGCCAGGGAGTCCCTATAGACGAGCTGGAGGGCCAGGGAGTCTCTATAGACGAGCTGGAGGGCCAGGGAGTCTCTATAGACGAGCTGGAGGGCCAGGGAGTCTCTATAGACGAGCTGGAGGGCCAGGGAGTCTCTATAGACGAGCTGGAGGGCCAGGGAGTCTCTATAGACGAGCTGGAGGGCCAGGGAGTCTCTATAGACGAGCTGGAGGGCCAGGGAGTCTCTATAGACGAGCTGGAGGGCCAGGGAGTCTCTATAGACGAGCTGGAGGGCCAGGGAGTCTCTATAGCGGAAAGCCACAAAAAAAAAAGGTAAAACACATGTAAGTTCGGCCGTGCCGAACTTTGAATACCCCCTCACCATTTGGAACGAATTTAGCAATTTTCAAAAAATAAAATCCGTTAAAAATTCTGTTAAAATCTTAAATATACTGAATTTAGCCGTTATATTAGGGTCTATACGACGACGCGGACCTTCATAGGCAATTTTTGTCATAGCCATTACAATATTTAAATGCGAATCTTGAGAGAAAAAAAATCGGCGAATAATATAGCTAAAATCATCAAAATACCGTATATAGGGAGGTAACATTATATGGCGGCTACACAAAAACGTGGACCTGCAAAGACAACTTTCGGTCATAGGCTGAAGTATCCATTACGAAATTCAAATACCAAATTTCAAACAAATGCGGTGAATAAAGTCACTAAAATCATCAAAATACCGAATATAGGGAGGTATCATTATATAGGGGCGCTATACGAAGACGTGGATCTGCACAGACAATTTACTGTCTTAGGGTTTTGTATACATTACGAACTTCAAATACCAAATTTGAAACCATTCCGGTGAATAATTTAGCTAAAATAAAAAAAAAAACATATATAGGAGGGTAACATTATATGGGCGCTGTAGTTATAGACTGTTGAATCCGTTGCGAACTTCAAATACCAAATTTGGAACAATTCCGGTGAATACTGTCGCTAAAATCATCTAAATACCGAATAGCGGGAGATACCGTTATACGGGGGCTACACAAAAACGTGGACCTGCAAAGAAAAATTTTTGTCTTAGGCTGTAGTATCCATTACGAACTTTAAATACAAAATTTGAAACAATTCCGGTGAATAATGGCTAAAATCATCAAAATACTGAAAAAGGTAGTTACCATTATATGGAGGCTATACCAAAACGTGGACCTACATGACCCATTTTCAATACTAAAAGTGCTGCAGAAATAATATACATTTGAGTAAAATTTTATCAACCTACTTCATTTCGTTCGGATGCTAGAGTGATTTCCACAGACGGACGGACATCGCCAAATCGATATAATATTTTATGCTGATCAAGAATATATATACTTTGTGGAGTCTAAAAAGTATATACGAAATGACAAACTTAATATACCCTCCATACTATGGTGGAGAGTATAAAAATAAAACGACTGCTTTTTATACCCTCAGCCGCCTTATGGCACAGAGGGTATACATCATTTGATACGGCCATAACGTGCCTCATCGAAATAATGGTTTTAGACCCTAGGTCTCCATGTACCAAATCTGTTTCAGGACATTTGGAATAAGTCTGGCTGGTGCGCACGATAACTCTCGAAAGAAGTATCCGATTTGATCCAAACCTCGTTCATCGTAATATTATTCTCAAACTAAGTTCGAAGATGGACAATATCGGTCGACTCCCTTTAGTACCTGCCACAAAAAAAGGTCAACATTTTCTCAGAAAATAACTTATCGTATAGAACAAGAAAGGATCACCAATTATGGCAAACTTGCAAATCCCAATATTTGTATCAGTGGTAAGTTTGGTGCGAAAATTGACAATATCGGTGCACACCATCAAGGAGCTCCCCCGAAAAGGGTCAAAATATTGAACAATTATAACTCTCAATAAAGTCGAAATAAGCATCGGTTTTTCTTTAAATTCTACACATCCCAATATTTCTACTGACACAAGGTCTGGTGTGAAAATGGAATATATCGGTCCACCCACAATGGGTCAAAATTTTGAATATCCATGAAGCTCATTAAATGAAAGATTAACATCCGATTCTATTCATAGTTGGCAAATTTCAATATTTCCATCAACACAAGATGCGTTGTAAATATGGTAGAGATCGGACCAATCCTTCTGCTATCTCATCCACAAAGGGTCAAAATTTTGAATATCCATGAAGCTCATAAAACGCGAAATCAACATCCGAGATATCTTTGCTGGGTTTTAATGCCATTTTTTCCTAATTTGTTTTGTCATGCTATAAATATTGTTAAACGTCGTACTTAAAAATGAATTGTTAATAATTTAATTCAATTTTTGTTTAAACATTCAAATTGAATATCCAATTAAAACGGCATAACATGAATAAATCTAGCTGAGCTGTTATTTAAAGGTGTCTTTTTTTAAAGAATACCGAACATAAATTACGGATGCATTTAATTAGTTCTCTATTCATTTGTTGTGTGCACAATGGAAATCTCAATCAATATCCCACTAACGTCTTAGACAATCTTGATGATCGAATCAAAATATTCTGAAAATTACAACAATGCGTTCAGGAGTGAACTAATCCAAAGCAATAATGTACATAATAGGCAATATACCATCTAGGTAAAATAACTAACTCTTGACAAATAAATACGTATGTAATACTCTCAACTTCATAGCAAAATAAGCTGGCAAGCATATATGCTTACTTATCATGGAAAAGCTTACCTGAAGTTAGATCCCAGTTGCTACTCTACCATGGAAATAATTTCCTTGATGTTAATAGGCATAAGTGCCACTTTTGTCCAGCAAAAATGCTCATTTTTGCACAAATTCACATAAAGTACAGCTTTAACCCTAAAATCTGTTTTAATATACATGAATTCCTGGCGTTTAGGTAAGAAGACTTTTGATGTCTTCTAGGACCTATAGTAGAATTTTATGAAAAATAATTTTGTAGCATATTTTTTTTTAACCATTTTATTAACCATATATTTTTAACCAGTTTTTAACCATATTTTAAAAAAGAAACAAAAATAACCATTTTCTGTCTGGCTCGAATTTTAAAATTTTCGTATTTTTATCTGCAATATTGCCTAAGACATTAAACACCTAAAATATGCAGATTTGGGGAAATCTTAATCCGAAAATTTGAAAAAGTGTGGAAGAGGGGGTGGGTACCTTCTCCCTTTACTTAGCGATGTAAACTTTCACAACGCCGATTTTTTTAGCTCTACTTTCATGAACTGCTGGCCGTAATTATAGAATAAATTTAAATTGGCCGACTCTTAGAATCAGAGTCAGAATCCTAGGTTATGTACAGGGTGAAATGAAAGAATTGCAACCAACTTCAGACTGCTGTCATTTCTAAGCCACTTCTCCGACAGCTGTTAAAATTATTAACCAGTGACAACTCATTGTATTGTTTACAAGCGTACAAAAGCATTTTGCTGAGAATTTTTTTCAGAAAAAAAAGTTATTTGTGATGGAATTCAAGCGTGATAGCGTGATTTCTTTATATTTGGCTGGAAAACCACAAGTGGCTATCGTTAGAGCACTCCAGCATTTACATGTGAATAAATCTTTTGTTTCTAGTGCCAGCCATCGTTACCGTGATACTGGTAGCGTAATCCGACGTCAAGGAAGTGGACGGAAGAAAACAGCAACATAAGCAGAAATGGTTCGTAAAGTAAAGAAGAAACCCGCATCGCAGTGGCCGAAAAATGTCTCGTGAGCTGAACATATCGCAATATTCCATTCGGCAAATATTGAAAAATGAGATCGAGAAAAAGAAAATAGACTCAAAAGAGCTAAAGAGTTGCTTCGCTTGGCCGAAAGTGTTGCACTGCTGGATTTGATTTTCTCCGATGAGAAAACATTCGTTGTCCAGCAGTTTGTAAACAAGCAAAATGATCGTGTTTACTTGACAAATTGGTCAGCTGAAAATGTGCGCCTTCGGTTGGCCACCAGAACTCCAGCGCCGGCCATAGTGATGGTGTGGGCCGCCATAACAGGCGATGATCGCTCTCCGCTCGTATTAATCGACCGTGGCATCAGAATAAATACCGAATATTATCGCGAAAATATTCTGGAGGGTGTATTAAAGCCTTGGCCACGCAAACATTTTGGTCGCAGATCTTGGACATCCCAGCAGGACTCAGCACACGCCACCCAAGAATGGTTACAAAATGAGGTTCCTCGCTTCATTTCCAGCGCACAATGGTCACCAAAATCTCCGGATACCAATCCGTTTGACTATTGTGTCCGGAGTATTTTGGAAAGCAAGGTTGACACAAAAAAATACCAAAGGGTCGATCACCTCAATCAAGCGCTTCGCACGGAATGGGTCAAAATACCGCAGAGCAACATTCGGGCAGAGTGTGACGGTTTCATTGGCCGTTCGAAGGCCGTAATTCGTGCCAAAGGTAACCAATTCGAACAAATCTAAACTTATTCTAAAATTTGATGCTATTTCCGACATTTTTTGCTTTCATTCAATTAAATAAAAAAAATGTAAAAATTATGGCACTTTACTTTGTTGCTGTTGTTGTTGTTTTTTAGCTCACCCTGTACAATCGTTGTTTTTCAGCCTGCTATGCAAAACTTGTTTTGATTACATTACCCTGTAATGTTTTATTCAGCTCACATGACCCATATCTAGCTGGTTCTCATTTATACCTTTCATAATCACCCCAAATCCAACATGCATTCGTGCAACAATTCGCATTAATTATTAAAAATTTCTAACATTTACAAATTTCCGTAAATGTTGTGATGCACATTCGTCGAATTTTCATTGTCGCCCGCCAGGTGACTAATTTATTCCTCCTGCTTACAATTTAATAATCGTTGTTGAAATTTGCCAGTGACGCGTCAATCCGATTCTAACATTTCAAGTGCTTGTTGATGTGCGAACATCAGGGATTTATTTGTTGTTGTCAACACGTCTGCCTGTAGCGCTTGGGATTTGGAGCGTTGGTTGGTTGTTTGTACTTTCGATTTATTTCATATGAGAATGCCTCTCTGCCAAATGCTCAGTGCATACATAGTTCTGAGCTGCATAAGTACAGAACAACTCAGTTCCAAATGGGCCATAACATGTCTGAGCCATATAGCGAAAGGGCCTTTTCGGAGAAAAAGGGACATTTTCCCAAAAACCGTATGTGTGTGTGTGTAGAGACAAATGGATTTTTGTAAAATGTCAGTATTCTCCACCCATAAGCAGATGGGGCCTTGTTTTGCATTCCTTTTCTCTGAGTTATAGCCCACACACACACACACACACACACACATACATACACACACTCTTGCAAACGGATGTCAGGCAATGTAATTTATTTTTGTTGAGTTTAGAGGCACGATGACGAGCCGAGTGTTGCTGCTTCTAAATATGTAGAAGAAGGCATTAAATTTCAACGCTTGGTTGCATTAATTTCTGTGTTTTTTTTTTTTTTCTTTTTCTGTCATTATTCATTTTGTCGTCATCGTCATCAACATCGTCATTAACATCCTTTGCTTTGACAGCCTCCTAGCATCCGTGCTTGATGGAAAACAACAGCGACCTACTGTGTAATGATTTGGGACAATTGCCGTACATATCGTACCAAACAGGCTGTGGATGTTGTTAATATGACATTTTTTTGCCATGTCACAGTCTCTTTCGGTTGAATATGGGATTTTAAATAATTTGTAAATAATTAAAATATATGATTTTAAATAATTTGTAAAAGTATCAGTCGGTTTTGCCGACAGATGTATACCCCCAGCCAATATTCGACTAATTAGATAGATTTCAACTTCTGTTATGATTATTCAAACGACTGACCCTCTGTGAAGTAAGTTCCAAAGGAAGGTGCCCATATTGTCCATTTCGTATCGGTCATAAATAAATGTGATATAAATATTACGACGTGCCAGGTTTGGACTATATTGGTTACATCCTTCACTTTACAGGGTGAGAGAAAACAACTGCAACAAAGTCAAAAGCCATAATTTTACATTTTTTTCTTAAATTTGATTGAATGAAAGCAAAAAATGTCGGATATAGCATCAATTTTTAGAATAAGTTTAGATTTGTTTGAATTGGTCACCCTCGACACGAATTATGGCCTTCAAACAGCCAATGAAACCGTCACACACTGGCCGAATGTTGCTCTGCGATATTTTGGCTCATTCCCGGCGAAGCACTTGCTTAAGGTGATCGACACTTTGGAATTTTTTAGTGTCATCCTTGCCTTCCAAAATACCTCAGACACAATAGCCCAACGGATTGGTATCCGGAGGTTTTGGTGGTCATTGTGCGCTGGAAATGAAGCAAGGAACCTCATTTTGTAACCATTCTTGGGTGGCGCATATGCTGAGTCCTGTTGGAATGTCCAAGGTCTGCGGCCAAAATGTTTGCGTGCCCAAGGCTTTAATACACCCTGCAGAATATTTTCGCGATAATATTCGGCATTTATTCTGATGCCACGGTCGATTAATACGAGCGAAGAGCGACCATCGGCGGTTATGGCGGCCCACACCATCACCATGGCCGGTGTTTGAGTTCTGGTGGCCAATCGAAGGTGCACGATAGTTTTTTTTTTTTTTTTGTTTACAAATTGCTGGACAACGAATGTTTTCTCATCGGAGAAAACCAAATTCGGCAGTTCAACACTTTCGGCCAAACGAGGCAACTCTTTAGCTCTTTGGAGTCTATTTTCTTTCTGTTGCGGTGTAACTTCTTGCACATTTTGCCATTTTGCCCAAGCTTATTTTTCAGTATTTGCCGAATGGAATATTGCGAAATATTCAGCCATTTTTCGGCCACTGCGACGCGGGTTTCGATCAAGTCGTTTGTTTACTTTTCGAACAATTTCTGCTGATGTTGCTGTTTTCTTCCGTCCACTTCCATGGCGAATTACAAATTAAATTTTCAAATTACAATTAGTATGTTTCGATTACAAATGTAACTCTCGAATTACAATGCAAATGGTTTGCATTACATTTTGAAAGAGGTGTAGTAATACCAAAATATGACACATGCCTTTAGCAGGGCAAATCTCCTAAAAAAGCCTTTGCTTTTTAAATCTCTTAATAATGGTATAATGTCTCCAGAAGGACTTCAATTGAACAGAAAAAGTGATTGCTATTAAACTCGAACTGCATCTCAACCCTTCAACCTGATTATGACGTAAATAATTTGATTGTCCAATACTGTCACGCGCTTAGCCATTGACAAACAGTTCGTTATGACGTTCTTTGATGCATCATGCAAATTTATGCGGGAAATGTCTTAACAAGATTTGGGTGACCCACCCACCGACTGGTGTGGCCTCTGAAATAAACAAACAAACGCCATCTCGAAATGAAAACAACCCAACAACATTTTTGTCGTATCCATCTAGCCTTTGACACATAAGCTTTTGGTTGGATTTAATGCAGCGACAACCACAAAGGCATTTTCTTACTTGCTGCTTACTTGAAAACCCCTCTACTCCCTCTTTCGCGCTCTAGTCTCCTTGGGCATGGAATATTTAACAAGGGAGGGCAAAAAATAAAAAGCAAGGATGTTATTATCACCTTGTTTGAAATTTCGATATTACACAAAGGACCACTGTCAATTTGATTGTGAAATTTTAAATTCATAGAATGTGCAGGCAATTTGAGAAGAGAATATTTGGGGAGGTTTTTTTCGGAATCTAAAAAAATCACAAAATAGCTATGCATATTTTCGGAAAATGTAAATTTCAGTGAAAACTAAATTTCAACTTAAATTTCATTACTTCGAACATCTTTCGACTTTTATTCATGATGAAATACTACTTTGAAGAATTAGGAAAAAAGCCCACACCTACATTTGAAATACTCAATTGCCTTCTCCTCAACACCCACCCAGCCACATCGCCAGACAACAGCAGTATATGAACCCAAAAATTTAATTAAAATCACACACGATCTGAAAATAGATGTGTGTTGATTGCATTCAGAATGATGTTAACATGTCAAGTGTAACGTATAGGAGGATGAGCGGCGTTGTGATGACAAGCCATTGTTACAGCCTTAGGGTGTTATAATTCCTGGTATTTTTGCACTACTCTAGCAGGTCAGGTCATATGGCGCTCCATCTGGAATGGCAATAATTGCAAGAGTGCAATGAGCAACAACCCCAACATTGGTGTTGTCAGACAACATAACCTCTTTTTGGGGCCTGTGGAACTATGAAAAAAAAATCGATTGAAAAATATGGCCAAATTCCACGCAGTTTCTAAAAAAATCTAAGGGAATCATCATAGAAGAGCTGTAACAAAACAGAAAAATTTTTTGATACTGGAAATGGATAAGGGCCGAAAATAATAAAATATGGCGAAATTTATGAAGAGTTTGACCAAGACGTTAAAATGCTGAAAATCGCGGCTTACAATCCCTATGTAAGGACTATACCACAAATGGACCAACATGACCCATATTTGCCCATAAATTTTGAAAACTCTCTATAAATTTTTTATGTTAAATATTTTGAAATATATCTCAAAATATTGGAGTCACCTTGCCTATTGTCAACGCTATTGAAGATCTTAGGGTTTTCTTTTTTAGGTCAATTTTTTAATAGGTAAAACCATTGAACAATGCATCCACATCTAATTCTTCTGTCCATAACTATTTCAACGTTACGATTTTAAAACCCTAGAAATCAACAGTAGCCTCAATATCAAATATCAGAATTTCATCTCTACCCTTTTACCCAATACGAATTTTAGTGACATTTAGTACGCATATCCAAATGTATATTGTATCTCACCCTTCTCTCTCTCATCTCTCTATATCTTAACCACTGGCACTGACACTGACAGTGATCTTAATATCAAATTCCAGGATTTCAGCTCTGTGATTTCCCCCATTTCCAAATTTAGTATCATTTAGTACTTTTCGAAAGATAATTTATACCATATCCATAACCAGCTCTTAACCACAGACATCAACAGCCATATCAAATTTTAGGATTCTAGAATTCACCAAATACCATACTTTTCGAGTAACTATAGTACGCAATTTCAAAGCCACCTCCAAATCACAACCTAAGATACCAACTGTGACCTTAATAACAAATTTCAGGATTTAAGCTCTCTAATTCCCCCCATCAACAAATTTAATACCATTTAGTACAAATGTAGTACGTATATTCAAACGCAACACCTTCTCTCAACCAGGAACTACCTCAGATACCAACTGTGACGTAATTATAAAAAAACTGCAACAAAGTCAAACTCCATAATTTTTAAATGAAAGCAGCGTGTCGGAAATAGCATCAAATTTTAGAATAAGTTTAGAATTGTTTGAATTGGCCACCTTTGGCACAAATTATGGCCTTCAAACGGCCAATAAAACCATCACACGCTGCCCGAATGTTGCTCTGCACTATTTTGGCCCCTTCCCGGCGAAGCGCTTGCTTGAGGTGGTCGACACTTTGGTGTTTTTAGTGCCAACCTTGCTTTCTACAACACTCCAGACACAATAGTCCAACGGATTAGTATCCGGAGATTTTGGTGGCCATTGTGCGCTGGAAATTAAACGAAGAACCTCTTTCGTAACTCTATAATTCCCCCATTAGCAAATTGAGAACCATTTAGTACAATTATAGGACGCATACCCATAACCAGCTCTTTCTTTCAACCGCAAACACAATCAGTGACATCCATATCAGATTTCAGGATTCCAGATCTCTCCCTTCACCCAATACCAAACTGTATCAAATATAGTACTATTTAAAACTTCTCGTCCAATTATAGTACACATTTCCAAAACCACTTTCATATCTCCAATACAGATACCAACAAATTTCCAGCTATATTGCTTCTCCCAATAGCAAATTTAGTAACATTATCAATCAATCTACATCTCTCCATTTTAGACACCAACAGTGATCCAAAATCAGTACCATCTAGTACTTATCGACACATTTCCAAAGTCACCTCCATATCTTAATTTCTGATACCAACGGAGACCTCAATATCAAATTTGGGAATTGTAGTCCTATTCCTTCACCAAATATCCAATTTAGTACCACCTGGTACTTTTCAAACAATTATATTACACACTTCCAAATCACCTCCATATGTTTAGGTCCTAATACCAAATTTCAGATTTGAAGCATCATTTGTTCACCAAATCACCAAATGGTAATAAATATAGTACTATTTAGTATTTTTGTGACCTTTATGGTACAGGGTTGCCCATACTCGACGGACCCATGTTTTTTTTCTTTAAATCAAAGAAAAAAATAAAAATTTGGCGGTTGGCAATGTTAATCATTTAATTCGTTCCAAGTAGATTTGTTTACATCAATTTTTAAATATGATATCCTCAAATGGCCGCCTCTGGCGTTGATGACGTATTGTGCCCTTTTTGCTGCATTTTCCATCGTTTTTGCCAACATTTCGGCCGGAATAGCGGCTATTTCTTCACGAATGTTGTCCTTGAGCTCTTCTACGGTCCTTGACTTGTTAACGTAAACCTTTGACTTCAAATATTCCCACAAGAAGAAGTCAGGCGGCGTCAAATCGGGCGAACGCGGTGGCCAGTCCAAATCACCACTTTCGACATCAAACGGCCCGGAAACAAATTCTTCAGAAAATCGATTGTTAAGCGACTTGTGTGCGGTGGAGCGCCGTCTTGTAACTTAAACTGTAAACTGTAACTTTTTCGTCATGAAGAGGCACTTCTTGAATCTCCTGAGGATTTTCAGTGGCGTAAAGCGGCAATTTTGCTTATTTACGGTCCCATTCAAGGTGAAATGGGCTTCATCGGACATGATAATTTTGTTCCGAAATTGCTCGTCATCTTCGGCCATTTCGATGACTCTTTGGGCCCATTCCAATCGACAAGGCTTGTGCGGGAACAAATGCAAATTAATGCGAATAATCCGTTGTAAAGTGGACCGAGCCATGCCCAACTACTGAGAACGGCGTTTTTGGGATGTTCTTGGGGACCTATCAACACTGGCTCGTACGGCAGCGATATTCTCGGCCGATCGCCTTGGTCGACTTTTATATGGCCTCTTCGGATTAGAAAGAGCCTTACCAGTCGAAAATTTTTCGTATAAACGCTTAATGGTGTTCTTAGAAGGCGCACTTCTCACATTTTTTAATGTTTTAAAAGCACGTTGAGTTTTCACAATTGACTTCTTCTGTTGAATGTAAATTTCAACTATTTCAGAGCGCTCGTGTGGCGTGTATTGGTTCATGGTAAAAATCTGCTTGGACCGACGCTTCAAACGCGGTATGACATTAAGCAATGTGACATCTCTGTCAAAAGATATGGCATTACCAGATGGGTCCGTCGAATAAGGGCAACCCTGTACACATTTCCAAAACCATCCCTTTTTTTATCACAAACCTACCACCAACAAATATCTACCAACAAAAATACTACATTTCAGGGATCTCAATACAAATACCGGCTTCATGCGTTCAACCTGAATCAAACTTTTCCGAATTTAGTTCCATTTAGTACAGTTCGCACACTCAGTACACATTTTCCAACCTTGGTTCGCATACCAAGTTTTTAGCTCTATCGGTTCACATAATACCATATGGCACCATTTTAGAACTTTTCGTAACCTTAAAGTTTGAATTTCCAAAAACCCAGCTTTATCACACGCCAAGTTTTACCCTCATCTAAAATTTCCAGATTCTATCTTTAGCCGCTTCGTCTGGGAGAGGATTCTCAGTCAGTCAGTCAGTTTTTTTTACCACTTTTTGGTATAGATAGATTTAAAGTATTTTTTATACCCTCCACGATACTATGGAGGGTAAATTAACTTTGTCATTCCGTTTGTAACTCCACGAAATACTCATGTCAGACCCAACAAAGTATATATATTCTTGATCAGCGTAAAATTCCAAGTCGATTTAGTGATGTCCGTCTGTCTGTCTGTTGTAATCACGCTTTCTTTCGAACGAATTGAGATAGAAGGCTAAAATTTTGCACACATGTTTATTTTTCCAGTAGACAGGTTAAGTTCGCAAATGGGCTATGTAGGTCCACGTTTTCATATAGTCCCCATATAACGGTACCTCCCGATATCCGGTATTTTTACTACGCAGCTTCATGTCGTCGTATAGACCCTAATATAATTCGGTATTTTAAAGGTTTTAACAGAATTTTTAGCGGGTCCTATTGTTTTTGAGAATTGCCAAATTCGTTCCAAATGGTGGAGGGTATTTAAAGTTCGGCCTGGCCGAACTTACATCTTTTTTACTCGTTACTACTCTTTTTATAAGTATAGGTTTTGATTTATTTCGATCCCGTTTAACAGAAGTTTTTAACCATATTGTCAAAAAGGACCAAACTTAGTTGATTCGCTTGAGGATTATTTCGACCAAAATAAATGTACTTTTTTATCAGTTGGTTTGACGAAGGCACTATTTACCTAAAATCTAGGGATTCCAAAGAATTTTCTTAATTAGAAAATTTCAAAGCAATTTTGAAGATGCGGAACTTTTGCTCACTCTATTTAGGTTACTTTCAAAACGCCGATATCAGTGTCTTCTATTTCATAATCTGCTGGACCTTCCTCTAATTATTTATGGAAGTAATGGAATTTTGAATGGTTTAGACACACTCTCCAGATATCTGGAATCCTGTTTCTTTGTTTTCATTGAAGTATTCCCCATGGCAGAGGGTTGTACCAGTTCGCATGGTTTTGCAACTTCTCACACATGAATGACACACAAAAAGAAATTTCGAAATTTCCTAAAGTTCTTTGTTGTTTGCCAGCGCACAATCAAGCCTTTCAATATTTGTTTTTTTATTTTTAGATTTAACTTTAAATTCCTTTTTCCAACTTGCATCAACTTTGAAAACTGCTGGCAGTTTAGTCTGATTTCCTTTTTTTTTTTGAATTTGCACAACAGCAACAAAAATAACAAACACATGAAAGGAGTATCGAAAAGAAGGACTTGCAAGTTTTTTTTTCTTTCATATTCAAAGTTTAAAACATGGAAATCTTTTTCAACACACCAATACAAACAATTATATAAATGTGTGTGTGTGTGAGTTTAAGTGCGGGTAGGCAAAATACGAACGGAAACTGGCAACTTTTGAAGAATAAAGCAGTCATGTTGTTACCAATCTTCCAAATAGATATCTCAATTTTGATAAATGTTACAATTTCCTCGAACATTAATAACTTTTCGTTCTGTTTGATGCTGCCAATCGCCTTACACGAAAAATTGATTGCAGAACTTTTCCCACATTGGATACCATTTTATGAACATATGTTTTTGAATTGCCATTTCTTTTTTTTTTTTAATATGCAGATTTGCATTCCATCGAATTTTATTGTATGCATGGATTGGATGTGATATGAAGAAATCCATGGGAGGGTATATGAATTTGTTGAAATGGGGGATGGATGTGTAAAAGCAGATTAAGGATTTTTGTGTAATACATTATAGAGCAACAAATATGGTGCTTGCATATTTTCAACTAAAATTATCTCTTTCATAATAAGACCTGATTCTAATGAATAAAGACATTTTGTGTTATTGAAATTTTAGTTAAATTTTACCCGTTGAATTTTAGCAAGAGATCTACGGTTGCAGACAAGAGCAGCCAGCAAAAACTCACATTATCAACAGGGTTCCAAAACAGATTACACATTTCAAATTTAATTTTCTTTTAAACTATATAGGGTGAGATAAAAAAAAAACTACAACAAAGTCAAACGCCATAATTTTTAAATAAAAGCAAAAATGTCGGAAATAGCATCAAATTTTAGAATAAGTTTAGATTTGTTCGAATTGGCCACCTTTGGCACAAATTATGGCCTTCAAACGGCCAATGAAACCGTCACATGCTGCCCGAATGTTGCTCTGCGATATTTTGCCCATTCCCGCCTCATGTTTTTTAGTGCCAACCTTGCTTTCCAAAATACTTCAGACACAATAGTCCAACGGTATCCGGAGATTTTGGTGGCCATTGTGCGCTGGAAATTAAACGAGGAACCTCATTTTGTAACCATTCTTAGGTGGCTCGTGCTGAGTACGATGGTGCTGAGTCCTGTTGGATTGTCCTGCGGTCTGCGGCCAAAATGTTTGCATGCCAAAGGCTTTAAAACACCCTCCAGAATATTTTCGCGATAATATTCGCCATTTATTCTCATGCCACGGTCGATTAATACAAGCGGAGAGCGACCATCGGCTGTTATGGCGGCCCACACCATCACCATGGCCGGCGCTTGAGTTCTGATGGCCAACCGAAAGTGCATGTTTTCAGCTGACCTTTTGGCAAGTAAACACGACCATTTAGTTCATTTACAAACTGCTGGACAACGAATGTTTTCTCATCGTTGAAAACCAAATTCGACAGTTCACCACTTTCGGCCAAACGAAGCAACTCTTTAGCTCTTTTGAGTCTATTTTCTTGTTGTTGCGGTGTAAGTTATTGTACTTTTTGGTATTTCAATGGCTTTACCCCGAGATCATTTTTCAATATTTGCCCATTGCGATATGTTCAGCTCACGAGCCATTTTTCGGCCACTGCGACGTGGGTTACAATCAAGTCGCTTCTTTACTTTTCGAACCATTTTTGCTGATGTTGCTGTTTTCTCCTGTCCACTTCCTTGATGTCGGGCTACACTACCAGTATCACGGTAACGAGCGATGGTACGAGGCACAAAAGATTTATTCACATTTAAATCCTGAAGTGATCTTACGATAGCCACTTGTGGTTTTCCTACCGAATATAAAGAAATCACACTATCACGCTTGAATTCCATCACGAATAATTTTTTTCCTGGAAAATTCTCACCAAAATGCTTATGTGCGCTTGTAAACAATATAATGAGCTGTCACTGGATTAATTTTAATAGCTGTCGGAGGAGTGGCTTAGGAATTACACTAGTCTGAAGTTAGTTGCAGTTCTGTCATCTCACCCTGCATGTGCACGTCTTCGTATAGCTCCCATAGTACGGTTTTCATTTAAGCGGAATTTTTTTTTATTTTTGATGATAGTTCGGCTGAAGGTCAGTAAAACAATTTTATTTAGTTATCTCCTTTTTTCTCTTTATTATATCCAATATTTCGATTGTATTGGTATTTTTTTTTTTTTTTTTGAAAAATTTCAAGTTTTTTCCATATGGTGGAGGGTATTAAAAGTTCAGCCAAACGTAGCTGTTTTTTTTACTTGTTTTACATTTTATTATCTTAAAATGGCTAATTGAGATCAAGTCTTCCCAAAATGTGTGCTGGGTAATATAAATTCTTTCCCGAAATATTACATTACTTACCTGCTCATGGTTGTTGAAGAATTACTTTATTATAATCTTTGAATATTATAATCTGTATTTGCAAAGAAAAAAATGGAGTTCGGAGTCCGAACAGTTTATATGCATATACTTAAAACTATATACTACTTCCCCCACCCACTTGTCCACCACCACCACTCTTTTTAGATAAACCTTATTGCACTTAATTTCCTTTGTTTTAATGCATTGCTGTTACTTGGAAAATCTCCATTAACCTCACATGTGTGTGTGTGTGTGTAGAAGGGGAAAAAAGGAATGGAAGGGAAGACGCAGATGAACAGAACTTTTCCTTTGCCGAAACAGACGTCAATAATGGTGTTCATGCCAGCAACTTGCCAGCAGTTTATTACAAATTTATATACACGAATATGTGTGAGCGTGTGTGTGCAACAGTTTTCAAACTTTTCGTTATAATATGATGGGCATGTATGTGGTCTCGCACATATGCAAACACTAATATCTTCCCTTGGATATTGTTTAGGGTTTCTGGTATGCATTGGGAAAATTCTACAAAGTCACAAGTCGAGAGAACCCAGCTCTTCTCTCTCTAGTTATCAAGCAATCTAAATAAAATTTTGCAACTTTTGAATGTAATAACACCTTTCTGCTGCTCTACATTCTGGAACGGTGGTAGTAGCAATGGAAATTCGTTCGTTCCATTGTGGAGGAATTGCAGCGGAAACAGGTAGAAACTTTCTAAGACACATATTCAAATTTTCTCTGTTAGCGAAGACTTTATTAGTTTTTGGAACAAAAGCCTAGAAATGAGAACAATTCTGGATTGTAGCTAAAACTTTTCTTCGAGTTGTTGTTCTTGAAAATTAGAAAATTAAAATGTGTGCTGGTGCTGGTGGTGGTGGCAACAGAAGACTTTACATTGCATACGAGTATGTATGCCACCACACAATAGCCATGCATGCAGACTATAACTAACTAATGGAATTACAACGACATACGGCGCAATGGCACACATTGCCACCTCGTATGGCACACTCTAGATTTCCCAACATAAGTTGTGACACCGCATCCACGGATGTCGTGTCTCAGATGAATGGCTGAATGTTGTTGATGATGATGACGTGTTGGCTGGATCATGAATATGCAGGCATACGATGATTGTGGAAATTATGCTTTTCCATGGCATCATCACCCATCTTCATCATCTTCATATAAACGTGGCATGTCATAAGTCAGTCTGTCAGTCGGAAAGCCATTCAGCCGGTTGTGTTGTTGCACAAAGTAATGCTATTAGAGTAAATTAGATTTTATTGCTCTCAATGCTGTTTTGAAAAATTAATTTTCAATAAAACTAAAAAACCAAAGAGAAGATAAATAAGAATTTAAAAAGAAAAAAGCACAAAAGTTTCACCAGGTCGATATTATATAATCCTCCATCCTTTGGAAGGAACTTGTAAAATAACAAAAAAAAAATCCTAGAAAAATACCTCTCAACTGAAACCCCTTATATGGGTTATACGATGACGCTTTTTTTGTCAGTTACGGAATTTGTAACAATTCTGTTGAATAACAAAATCATCAAAATATAGAATCGAGGGATGTACAGCTATATGGTGGCAATGCCTAAATTTGGACCTATATAGCCCATTTTAAAAATGATGGGCCATGCACACATTTGAGTAAAATTGTATCAACCTACTTCAATTCGAGGGATTTTCACAGATGGACAGACTGACGGTCATCGTTAAATCGACACGGAATGGTATGAATATACAGGGTGAGATAAAAAAAAAAACTGCAACAAAGTCAAACGCCATAATTTTAATTTTTTTTTTAATAAAAGCAAATAATGTCGGAAATCACATCAAATTTCAGAATAAAATTAGATTTGTTCGAATTGATCACCTTTGGCACGAATTATGGCCTTCAAACGGCCAATGAAACCGTCACACGCAGCTCGAATCTTGCTCTTGAGATGATAGACAGTTTGGTATTATATAGTGCCAACCTTGCTTTCCAAAATACTCCAGACACAATAGTCCAACGGATTGGTATCCGGAGATTTTGGTGGCCATTGTGCACTGAAAATGTAGCGAAGAACCCCATTTTCTAACCATTCTTGGGTGGCGCGTGCTGAGTGCGATGGTGCTGAGTCCTGTTTGGGTGCCCAAGGCTTTAATACACCCTCCAGAATATTTTCGCGATAATATTAGGCATTTATTCTGATGCCACGGTCTATTAACACGAACGGAGATCGACCATCGGCTGTAATGGTGGTCCACACCATCACCATGGCCGGCGCTTGAGTTCTGTTAGCCAACCGAGTTCAGCTGAACTCTTTGGGAGGTAAACATAACCATTTTGTTTGCTAACAAACTGCTGGACAACGAATGTTTTCTCATCGGACAAAACCAAATTTGGAAGTTCACCACTTTTGGGCCAAGCGAAGCAACTCTTTAGCTCTTTTGAGTCTATTTTCTTTCGGTTGCGGTGTAAGTTCTTGCACTTTTTGGAATTTCAATGGCTTTACCCCGAACTTTTTTTCAATATTTGCCTAATAGAATATTGCGATATGTTCAGCTCACGGGCCATTTTTCGACCACTGCGATGCGGTTTTCGATCAAGTCGCTTCTTCACTTTTCAAACCATTTCTGCTGATGTTGCTGTTTTCTTCCGTCCACTTCTTTAACGTCGGGCTACCAGTATCACGGTAACAAGTGACACACAAAAGATTTATTCACCTTTAAATACTCGAGTGCTCTAAGGATAGCCACTTGTGGGTTTCCAGACAAATATAAAGAAATCGCACTGTCACGCTTGGATTCCATCACGAAAAACTTTTTTTCTGGAAAATTTTCAACATCATGCTTGCGTACGCTTGTAAACAATATAATAAGCTGTCACTGGATTAATTTTAACAGCTGTCGGACGAGTGGCTTAGAAATGATAGCAGTCTGAATTTGGTTGCAGTTTTTTCATTTCACCCTGTACTTACTTCTTTTTAGAATTTTTAGTAAGTTGTGAAGTTTTGTTTTTATACCCTCCACTATTCTATGGAGGGTTTCTCACTCCGTTTGGAGCTCCTCGAAATACTAATGTCAGGCCCAACAAAGTTCATATATTCTTGACCAGCGTAAAATTCTAAGTCGATTAGCGATTTCGGCCTCTCTCTGTTATAATCACGCTATCTTTCTAACGAATCGAGATAGAGGGCTAAACTTTTGTACACTTGTGTATTTTATCTGTAGGCATGTTATGTTCTTAAATGAGCTATGTCGGTCCACTTTTTCATTTAGCCCCCATAAACCGGTACTTCGCAATATTCGACATTTTGATAATTCTAGAGATATTTTTACGGGAATTGTTTCAAATGTTCTATTTAAAGCTCGCAATAGGTACTATGACAGAAAATTGACTATGCAGGTCTTTGTATAGCCTTCATATAAATGGTTTCAATTTCTGCGGATTTTTTTTTTTTTTTTTTTTTTGGAAATTTGTTTTATGTGCCACTACACTTTGTACTTCCAATTATTTTATAAATTTTTGATCTTCTATGTTTACATCAAAGCTTTTTTTCATAAAACACATCATCTGGACTGTCAGTTTCTTTAGATATGCTTCAAATATATGACCTATCTTTGTCATTTTTAGTGTATACCATATATAATACAACTAGCAATAATCCCACAAATTTCTTAGGAAATTCTAATTCTCATTTCATTTTATCCTGGAAATGTGGCTAACAAACGACCTGCTTTGAAAACCAATACACACCTACGCCAGTGAAATTAAACATTGTGTTTGGCTAACGCCCACCGAATCGCAACAGCAATTACAACTTTTACGCCTTGTTTGCTGGTGTCGTCCTCCCTTCGTTAACAATTTGCCGCCAACTGAGGCCAGTCTGAAACAATCAACCAAGCGTTAATAAAAAAATCAATGAATTCCAGCTATGCAGGTGGAATAGGGCGTGTAACCATCCGATTCAGTGGGTATTTAATTTCTAACAACAAAAGTTTTTGGATATACATAGTCAAAGCAGAGTGTTCTGCAGGAGGAGAAGAAGGAGGTGAGAAAGTTTATTGCCGATCCTGGCAATAAACATTGTGAAACTTAAGGAAATTTGAAGCACAATTTTTCAACATAATGTTAAGTTGCCATCGATTTATCGGTGTCCGTCTTCGCTGACTGGCAGTCGCCAACCTGTCAGATTGGCTGGTTGGCTGGCTACCTGCCTGTCTCTCTGTCTACATGACTTGACTTTATTCATATGAGCTGGTTATCTAACATGTCTGATTTAAATTGCTTTACAATTAATTCCTTTACTTTTAGCCACATTTCACCCACCGGCTTCGATTTTGTAACAATTTGTTATTTTCAAGTCCTCCACTTCTCTCTCCCCCTCTTGGAAATGTTTTCCCATTAAAATTACTTAAGCAAAGAAGGCCAACTTTTCTACTGCCTTGTGGAATAATTTAGACAAGAAACAGCAACATATAAAACTTTGGAAGCAAATGCAAGAGAAAAGTTTTAAGGTGTTTTGTCAAAAATTTGTTACCCGTATGCGCCACTTCCAGCATGACGAGTAATGACACCATATACCCTCTGCATTACCGGTAGCTCAAAAATAATGACAACCACTTCGCATAACGCTTGCAAATCATTGCATTTTATTATCAAAATTCAAGCTCAGTTAAGAAAGTTAATCATGGACTTTTTACATTTTGCGAGGAAGCTCATTTTTGACGGGAGAAGGCGAAATGTCGGGTTTGGAGTGATGATCCGCCAGAAGCATTGCAGAATCTTCCAATGTATCCTGAAAAATGCACAGTTTGGTGCACTTTGTGGGCTGGTGGTATCATTGGACCGTACTTTTTCAAAGTTGCCATGAATCGTAATAACTTCCGACGGAATTCAACCTAAAAGCAAGTACTTAAAATTTTGGTTAAAATCGGTTCAGATCTAGCTATAGCTCCGAAATTTTCTAGAGATCGGTTCAGATTTGTATATAGAATACAGGGTGAGATGAAAAAAACTGCAACCAACTTCAGACTGCTGTCATTTCAAAGCCACTCGTCCAACAGCTGTTAAAATTAGTCCAGTGTTTACAAGCGTACAAAAGTATTTTGGTGAGAATTTTCCAGAAAAAAAGTTATTCGTGATGGAATTCAAGCATGATAGTGTGATTTCTTTATATTCGGCTGGAATACCACAAGTGGCTATCGTTAGAGCACTCCAGCATTTAAATGTGAATAAATCTTTTGTGTCTCGTACCAGAAGTGGACGGAAGAAAACAGCAACATCAGCAGAAATGGTGCGAAAAGTAAAGAAGCGACTTGATCGAAACCCGCGCGTCGCAGTGGCCGAAAAATGGCTCGTGAGCTGAACATATCGCAATATTCCAATCGGCAAATATTGGAAAATGAGCTCGGGGTAAAGCCATTGACATTCCAAAAAATGCAAGAACTTACATCGCAACAGAAGGAAAATAGACTCAAAAGAGCTAATGAGTTGCTTCGCTGCCGAATTTGGTTTTCTCCGATGAGAAAATATTCGTTGTCCAGCAGTTTGTAAACAAACAAAATGATCGTGTTTACATGCCAAAGAGGTCAGCTGAAAATGTGCACCTTCGGTGGGCCACCAGAACTCAAGCGCCGGCCATGGTGATGGTGTGGGCCGCCATAACAGCCGATGGTCGCTCTCCGCTCGTATTAATCGACCGTGGCATCAGAATAAATGCCGAATATTATCGCGAAAATATTCTGGAGGGTGTATTAAAGCCTTGGACACGCAAACATTTTGGCCGCAGACCTTGGTCATTCCAACAGGACTCAGCACTCGCAACCCAAGAGTGGTTACAAAATGAGGTTCCTCGCTTCATTTCAAGCTTTTTGGGTTTTGGGGAAGGATTCGATTATAAGTCGAGTTTGCGTATCTTGAAGTTTACAAAAAGAAATAAGGCCCGACCGAGTGCCGCGTCGAAGTAACAATTTAAGAACATAAATCTCTTTGGTCGAAATCCGTTTTGGGGCATTTGGAGCCGTCCGTCCGCTGCCAATATGTGCAATAATCTTTAAATTAAATATCCAGAATAATATTTTTACCAAACTCAGATTGAGTCGGGAGATGGGCAATATCGGTCAACTCCCTCTGGTATTTCCACCACAAAAGTACAAACATTTTCATGTTGAGCGATGGGATTAATTCAAAAATTTCAAATCGTTGTATTTTAATAAGACTTAGCTCGAATGCGAAAATTGACAGGCATTTTTGTACTTTTTGAATGAAATGGTTCAGCATTTTGAATAAAAAGTACTCTCGTATTTAAAATTTTTCACCACATCAAAACCCATGTCCCAAAATCGCACCTATTTTTTATTTAAAGGTTAAACAGATTTTACAAGCATTCAGACATCTATGTAGTATTGTTTAGCAATTAAGAACGGTCTTGTAAATCGGAAAATTCGGATATTTTTCCTTCATTATACCCTCCACCATACTATGTCGTTCCGTTTGTAACTCCTCGAAATACTCATGCCAGACCCAACAAAGTATATATATTCTTGATCAGCGTAAAATTCCAAGTCGATTTAAAGATGTCCGTCTCTCTGTCTGTTCGTCTGTCTGTCTGTTGTAATTACGCTATCTTTCGAACGAATTGAGATAGAAGGCTAACATTTTGCACACATGTTTATTTTACAGTAGGTCCACGTTTCCATATAGCCACCATATAAAGGTACCTCCCGATATTTTGTATTTTGATGATTTTAGCGACATTATTCCCCGGAATTGTTTCAAATTAGGCGTATGAAATTCGAAATGGATACTACAGCCTATGATAGAAAATTGTCTGTGCAGGTCCACGTCTTCGTGTAGCCCCCATATAACGGACCTCCCGATATTCGGTATTTTCATACTTTTAGCGACATTATTCACCGGAATTGTTTCAAATTTCGTATTTGGAGTTCGAATTGGATACTACACCCTAAGACAGAAAATTGTCTATGCTGGTTCAGGTCTTCGTATAGGCCCCATATATCAGTACATCCCTATATTCGCTATTTTGATGATTTTAGCGTCATTATTCACCTGAATTGTTTCAAATTTGATATTTGAAGTTCCAAAGGGATAGTACAGCCTAAGACAGAAAAATTACTGTGCAGGTCCACGTCTTCGTATAGCCCCCACATATCAGTACCTTAATTAATCGGAATTGTTTAAAATGTGGTATTTGAAGTTCGGAATGAATACTACAGCCTAAGACAGAAAATTGTCTGTGCAGGTCCACGTCTTCGTATAGCCTCGCGGTACCTCCCTATATTCGGTATTTTGATGATTTTAGCGTCATTATTCACCGTAGTAGTTTCACATTACGTATTTAGAGTTCGTAATGGGAACTACAGTCTGTGACAGAAAATTGCCTATGCAGGTAAAGGTCTTCGTATAGGCCCCATATATCAGTACCTCCTCATATTCGGCATTTTGACGATTTTAGGTACAATACTCACCGAAATTGTTTGAAATGTCGTATTTGAAATTCGTAATGGAGGCTACAGCCTGTGACAGAAAATTGTCTATACAGGTCCAGGTCTTCGTATAGCTCCTATATAACGGTACCTCCGTATGTAGGGTATGGCCTGTGACAAACAATGCCTATATTAGGTGCACGTGTCGTACTGGCCCTAATATAACGGCTATATTCTGTATTGTTAAAATGTTAACAGAATTTTTGGCGAAAATTTTCAAATTCGTTCTATATGGTGGAGGGTATTCAAAGTTCGGCCCGGCCGAACTTAGTGCTTTTTTACTTGTTAAGGCTCGATCGAACCGATTACATTTTTGTTATTTTTACCAAGTATTTTCACTTCCCACCCGTTTATATCGACAACAATTTTTTATTTACATAAATTTATCGGTTATTGTTACTGGGTTAAGGTTGGCACGTCGAGACACAGTTGTTAATACTGCGGATCATTGAATTGCTTGCCTTGGTGGTGAAGATGCTGCGTAATGAAGAAAAAAGTCTTGCGTATAGGCTCTTTTTTTACATAAATAATATGAAGTAGGTAAGACTGTCGGGGAAATGAGATACAGTTTTATAGTTGTTATTACAACAACAAAGAAAACAAATCAAAGAAGATATTGTAAAAACAAAAAACACATGGTGAGAAAGACGGATATAAGTGAAGGAAGAAGAAATAAAAACAACGATGAAGAAAAAAAAAACGTTAGTAATTTTTTTTTTACTCAGGCTGCCTGCGCTAACCGCATTGAAATGGAAACTTAGCTTAATCCTCGCCACATTTACAGAGAACGCCCTGGTTGGCCGTTTAGGAGGCCAACAACAAGTGTAAACTTGAAATTCGAAACTCATTAAAGAAACTTAAAAAGAAAAAGAAGTCAAAGCAGAAAAAGATGTAATACCAAAAAAATCAGGTCATATTGCACACACACACACACACACACACAGTGAATGAAGTCAATTATGGCCAAGGCATTGTAAACTTTTCATGCATTGACATCACACTGCGTCTATAGATCGTCAGTCAGTGCGAGCGTAACCAACAAACCGCCATGGCTCAATGGCTGATGGGTGGTTTTTGTTGCCATTTGAGATAGGCCTATTAACCCGCTCTATTTTGCCATGACTATCGAACACGCCGATGGTGGTGGCATCGTCTGCAATGGGAACTGAAAAATAATGAATACCACTGGAAACCAATGGCATAGCCAACGCCATGTCATTCGATAAACAGTGACAAGAATCAATTAGTTAACATGGTAATTCCTCTAACCACCGAGGCAATAGCGATAGGATGGATTATCCTATGGGTTATGTGTGTGGTATATGTGGATAAGAAGCTCAACCACGTAATTCTGGAAACAATAATCAATTAATTACCAGGGTCGTTTTATTGGGAATAAAGTAAGCATTTTTTGAAAAATTTTTAAGTGTTTTTCCATTTTTGGACCAGGTTATTAAAGTATATGAGCATGGGTGGAATCTACGGCGTACCTTCAGAATACTTATTTTTCTGATGATTTTTTTTACTTTAGAAAGGATACATATGTTTTCTTAAAAAGTAACAGTCGGCTTGGACGACAGAAGTATACTCTAAGCCAATGTTCGATTACTTAAATATATGTTGACTTCTGTTATGATTATACTCTATGGAGTAGGTTCCAAATAAGTGGGCCAATATAGTCCATTTCGTACCGGAACTTAATAAATATGATATAAATATTGCGACGTGCCAGGATTGAACTATATTGATTACCTTCTTAACCTATATGAACTATGTGATAATTTTTAGAAAATGTTGAAATTTGCGTAAGGTACCAGATATAGTCGACCGAAGTATTCCATGTTCATACCTGAACTAAAACAGATAAAAATATTAGTATGGGCAAAACTACAAGAAAATCGAAAATTTATAACCAATTTTGAACTAAATCATAAATTCCATATTCATATCCGGTTGAGAGAGATATTTAGATATAGAAATTTATAAAAAATCGCTGATTTGTTTCGCAAGTTACGATAGATGGAGTATTGAAAATTGTGAGTGAGAGTTGGAAGCTTTCTTCGCTTGAGCGTTTTGTTTTTCATAATCTTGAACCCTCTTGTGGGGGAGGTACTAACAGAAATGGTCGAACCTCTGCCATATTTACAACAGATCTTGTGTTGATGGAAATATAAGACTGAATTAAATCGAATGTTTTTTTTTCGCGTTTTATGAGCGTCATGGATATTAAAACTTTTGACCCTTTGTGGGGAGGTACCAGAAAAATTGGACCTATATATCACATCTTCACAGCAGATCTTGTGTTAATAAATAATACGATGTGTGAAATATAAAGAAAAGGATTTTATGATCCTTTTACGTTATTTAAAATGTTGACCCTTTGTGCGAGAGGTACTTGATGGTGTGGACCGATATTGTCCATTTCGCACCTGACCTTGCACTGATGCAAATATTAGGATTTGCAAAGTCGGAGGGAAATCTAATCCTGAAAACCTATCCTGTCTCTTTTTGCGTAGCAATTTTTTTTTTAAATTTCGATCTTTTTGGAGGAGTTACCAGAAGGAGTGGACCGATACTGCTTAGGGTCCGAACTCGATCTAGGTTTGATAATAATATTACGATGCACCAAGTTGGCACCAGCAAGCCAGGTATTTGGTCCAAAGGCATTTTTTTGCCATATAGCTGGGGGCATAAAAAAGGTCCAGTGACTGTCGAGGAATGGAAAAAGTCAAAGTTCAAAACTTAATTTTTTAATACAGAGAGGTAGGTCTCTGATTATTTTAATTATACCCGACACCACATTCCTTTTGATCATCTTCATAGAATCACATTCTAAATCGAGTTATGCATGTCCGTCCGTCTGACCATGTATTTTTGTAAACAAAGTACAGGTCGCATCTATTAAGATGAAATTTTCCACAAATCATTTGTTTGGCCCAAGGACGAACCTTATTCAAATTGATGAGAATCGGCTCAAATTTAGACATAGCTCCCATATACATATCTTCAACCGATGTCGGTTTAATTGTGCACCAAATGGCCAATAACAGTCCAATGACCTGATTTTTGGCATATCCGACTGAATATTAATATTAGCACACTTGGCCAGGTTCAGTCCTGAAGTATTTCTGGCGATTTTGGTGAATATCGGCTCAGATTTAGATATAGCAGGTTATGTCCTGAATTATGTCTGGCAATTTTGGTGAATATCGGCTCAGATTTACATATAGCTCCCATTTATATATTCGTTCGATTACAATTTCATTGTGCACCATATGTGTCATATTCGTCCAAATTGAATGGATTTCTTCACATCCGATGGAATTTAGCCCAGAAGCAAGTATTTACAATTTGATGAAAATCGGTTCAGATATAGTTGTAGCTCCCATATATGTATTTGTTTCATCCGATTTGGAATTTAAGTCCCCGACATTTGTAACATGAACTTCACAACAGATATATTTGGTGCCTGATATCAGATGCAGCTTAGAAATATCTCTGCCAAATTATATTCAAATCGGTTCTGAGTATCAGGCTTTGTATAGTCATGTAGAACTGCCAGTGTTTTTCATTACACAGTTATGACAACAGTCATGATAATAGTAGCATTACTTTTAAGCCAGAAGATATACTGCCTCCTCCTTCATAACTACGGCATAATTTATTTTATAAACTTTCACTAACCACCCTCGTTTAACCACATAGGCCTCGACATTGCTTTAATATTTTTTTTTCAAGGTTCACACACACACATTTTCTTGGGATGATGGGCAGAGTTGAAAGGTGTATGTAATTTACTTATGATTAATGTTCAATTTTGAGGCAAGTTTTGCTCCCATAAATTGTCAGGAGGAGGGGGGACATTGCTATTTAAATACAAACCGAAAATATATCTTCCTGTGTTGGAAATTATGTACAACAAAAATGGAGGGATAGTACAAGCTGACTATTTTATTTTGGGCAGTTTGGTCTGGTTTGGTTTTATCAAGCTGCTGTAGGCAGACTTTTGTCTATATTTTTTATAACTTGATATGTTTGATTTATTTTGTGTATGTATTTGTGGATGCAATACCTAATAGCTGCTTTTTTGTAAAGTAATATTTTCTAATAATTTTTTCTTCTTCTTTTTTTCCCATTTCTTTCCAGGTATGTATGTATGATGCTCTCAATGACCCTAATTAAAAATCTTGTGTTTTCCCAGTATCTGTGTCCAACACTCACACAGATACGATGTCTTGTGATATTGATGATATTTGGGGGTAAAGGTAAAAACAAATTTTGAGTTTTAAATTTTTTCTCGTCTAATTGGATTGAAGGGAATGTGAGATGAACATCAATTAGTTTGCATCAGAGAAAAGTTATTAAATTATTTACAGATAAGTTGGCAAAAAGGACATTCAGGAGGGGGTCAAAGAAGGCAAATCCCGTAAGATAATTATTTGTTTATTAATTTCTAGGAGAAAAAGATTTTTTAAAAAAAAAGTTACAAAACGACAAAAAAATTATAGATTTTAATTTTTTTTAAAGAATTGTTGAAAATAATGAGAGAAAACGAATCAACTTTTTACATATGAAAAGAGAATTATTAACCAGTTAAGTTTGACTGAAAAAAGCTGAGGTTAGGTTCGTAAATGGACCATATAGGTTTACGTCTTCGTATAGCCCCCATATAACGGTACCTCCCAATATTCGGTATTTTCTTGATTTTAGCGACATTATTCACCGGAATTGTTTCAAATTTGGTATTTGAAGTTCGAAATAGATACTAAAGCCTAAGACAGAAAATTGTTTGTGCAGGTCCACGTCTTCGTATAGCCCCCATATAACGGGATCTCCCGATATTCGGTAATTTGATGATCTTAGCGACATTATTAACCGGAATTGTTTCAAATTTGGTATTTGAAGTTCGTAATGGATACTACAGCCTAAGACAGAAAATTGTCTGAACAGGTCCACGTCTTCGTATAGCCCCCATATAACGGTACCTCCCTATATTCGGTATTTTGATGATTTTAGCGACATTATACACCGGAATTGTTTCAAATTTGGTATTAAAAGTTCGAAATAGATACTAAAGCCTGAGACAGAAAATTGTTTGTGCAGGTCCACGTCTTCGTATAGCCCCCATATAGCGGTACCTCCCTATATTCGGTATTTTGATGATTTTAGCGACATTATTCACCGAAATTGTTTCAAATTTGGTATTTGAAGTTCGTAATGGATACTACAGCCTAAGACAGAAAATTGTTTGTGCAGGTCCACGTCTTCGTATAGCCCCCCACATAACGGTACCTCCCAATATTCAGTATTTTCATGATTTTAGCATCATTATTCACCAGAATTGTTTCAAATTACGTATTTAGAGTTCGTTATGGGAACTACAGTCTGTGACAGAAAATTGTCTATGCAGGTCCAGGTCTTCGTATAGAGGCCCCATACATCAATAACTCCCTATATTCGGTATTTTGACGATTTTAGGTACAATACCCACCGAAATTGTTTGAGATGTGGTGTTTGAAGTTTGTAATGGATGCTACAGCCTAAGACAAAAGATTGTCTATGCAGATCCAGGTCTTCGCACAGCTCCGATAGAACGGTACCTCCCTATATACGACATTTTGATGATTTTAGCTACATTATTCACCGTTTATTTCAAGTTTCGAATTTGAATATGGTAATGGCTTATGACAAACAATGCCTATGTAGGTCCACGTCGTATAGACCCCAATATAACGGCTATATTTGGTATTTTTAAAATTTTTACAGAATGTTTTAAGGATTTTATTTTTTTGAAAATTTCCAAATTCGTTCCAAATGTAGTGGAGGGTATTCAAAGTTCGGCCCGGCCGAACTTTTTTTTGTGACGATATTGATGCTGTTTTTTTTTTCATAAAGAATGGAAATAGAGATTTCGCTTCTTTGGTGACTCTAAGTGGAATTTGGCAAATCATATTTTTGCCTTTGAAGTCTGTCTTCTAAAGTGGAGTTTTGTTTAAGAATGTTGCATAAAATCACTGAGGTACGGTTTTAAACCCAAGATGTGTTTTTAGTATTTATGAAGTGCTGGCGTTGAGCTACGATTTAGACTTTTGTTGGAACTTATAGCAGAATTTTATGGAACCTTTTGACCCGCCACTATCCTGCTTAATGGTAGAATTTAACCATATTTTGAAAAAAGGACCAAGAAGACCCCTTTAATGACTTGTTTGAAGGTTAAGTTTTCAACGAAAATAATAATCAGAAACATTGCCAAAGACATATAGCAAAAATACAAGGATTCCAAGGAGACGTAATCCAAAAAAAAAAAAAAAATCAAAACATGTGGATGAGGGTTGAATTGTATCCCCTATTCCGATGTAAATTTGCAATAATTTCAAAAATGATACACGTGTCTTCTATTTTTTTAGCTCTATTTGCATAGTCTACTGGGGTTTTCTCGTAATTGAAAAAAATTAAAAATAATTTCTCGCACAGTGTCAGTCAGAAGTTTGCAACGTATTATACATCACTGGAAACCCCTGAGGGTTATGAAAAATCGTCATAAACCAATATCCTCCTCAGAAAGCTTAAGATTGACTTTTTCACTGCCGTTCTCTTTTAGTTTTTTTTTTACCGGCATATATCATATGGTGTGAAGAGCCCTACTGTGTCAGCTCATGTTTGTAAATATGGCAAGACAATGTTGACAAGAACTCGACACTGTCTTCCCTTTTCGGTTGGGAAATTTACACATCCAAAATGCATCGATAAAAAACAGAATATCACTTTTTTAGCCCAGCTGCCATTTGTCTTCTAAGGCATTTTTTTTTTTTTTTTTTTGAAGATTTTAAAAACCCTGGTTGATGTCTTTTACGTTATCCTGAATACAATATTTTTTCCCACCGTTCCCTCTCTAAAGAAAAAAAAAAAAAAAACACCGAAAAAAAGGTATAAGCTGGCCTTACTTCATTCTTTGTATTTTCAATAGGTGATTGATCTTTTCGTTATCCATCACTTGAATTTTTCAATTTTCGTAATGCCGTTCTTCTGTGTCACACGTTTCGTACTTTTTTGTGTTTTTCTTTTTTTTTTTTGCGTCCAGCTGATGGGTGACAGTGTTGGATAAAACGGAATATGCCGAGAAAGAAAGTAACATTTCTGTTTGTGCTTTGGATTTGCCCTTTCTTATTTTCTCAATGTCTTATTGGCATTTGATTACATTTCTTTTTCGATTATTCTCTCCACAAAGATTCTACTCCCACTTGTGCCACCGACACCCTTAGGCACATTTGCCACATTTGCAAATAACAGCAATAGCAACGACAAAAAAAAAAAACAGCAAAAACGGCATCCTGTACACAATTCAATCACTGATGAATCGACAGCTGAAATGGCAAAATAGAAGGCAGAACAAATTGCTAGAGGCTATCCCGAGGATAGAACTCTGTGAATAAATACAAGTAGAGATTGTACTTTTTCATTTATCATTCATGGTGCATAAAACACTTCGCATCTCAGTTACCATAGCAATATAGTGGAAATTCCATTCATCCGCCCCCAATATATTTGAGGATATATAACATTTGTCATTCCATCTGTAACTCTTCAAAAGGATAAGAATGTATCAAAAAAAAAAAAAATGAATAAAGGAAAAACTTTGTAGTTTATGACGATAGAGCTAAAAATTGAACGGAAAAATTTGGAACGGAAAACAACTTGAATAGAGGGGAAAAGTTAGCTCTCTCCTTCATTGTCTGAAATTTTTATTTAGATTTCTTCGAATTGGTCAGCTTTGGCACGAATTATGGCCCTCAAACGGCCAATAAAACCGTCACACGCTGCCCGAATGTTGCTCTGCGGTATTTTGACCCATTCCCGGCGTAGCGCTTGCTTGAGGTGATCGACACATTGGTATGTTTTAGTGCCAACCTTGCTTTCCAAAATTCTTCAGACGCAATAGTCCTACGGATTGGTATCCGGAAAATTTGGTGGCCATTGTGCGCTGCAAATGAAGCGAGGAACCTTATTTTGTAACCACTCTTGGGTGGCGAGTGCTGAGTGCGATGACGCTGAGTCCTGTTGGAATGTCCAAGGTCTGCGGCCAAAATGTTTGCGTACCCAGGCTTTAATACACCCTCCAGAATATGTCCGCAATAATATTCGGCATTTATTCTGATGCCGTGGTCTATTAATACAAGCGGAGAGCGACCATCTGCTGCCCACACCATCACCATGGCCGGCGCTTGAGTTGTGGTGGCCAACCGAAGGTCCACATTTTCAGCTAACCTCTTTGACAAGGAAACACGATCATTTTGTTTGTTTACAAACAGCTGGACAACGAATGTTTTCTCATCGGAGAACACCAAATTCTGCAGTTCACCACTTTTGTGCCAAGAGAAGCAACTCTTTATTTTTCTTTTGCGTTGTAAGTTCTTGCATTTTTTGGAATTTCAATGGCATTACCCCGAGCTCATTTTTCAATATTTGTCGAATGAAATATTGCGGTGTGTTCAGCGCTCACGAGCCATTGTTCGGCCACTGTGGCGCGAATCTCGATCAAGACGCTTCTTTACTTTTCGAACCATTTCTGCTGATGTTGCTGTTTTCTTCCGTCCACTTCCTTGACGTCGGGCTACGCTACCAGTAACACGGTAAAGAACGATGGTACGAGACACAAAATATTTATTCACATTTAAATGCTGGAGTGCTCTAATGATAACCACTTGTGGTTTTCCAGCCAAATATAAAGAAATCACACTATCACGCCTGAATTCCACCACGAATAACTTTTTTTCTGGAAAATTCTCACAAAAATGCTTTCGTGCGCTTGTAAACAATATAATGAGCTGTCACTGGAATGATTTTAACATCTGTCGGACGAGTGGGCTAGAAATGACAACAGTCTGAAGTTGGTTGCAGTTTTTTCATATCACCCTGCATATGTTTCATCAGATTTTCACCCATAAAATACTCTCCACAACAACGATATTTGGTGCCAACTATCACATAACGCATAGAAATACCTCTGCTAAACTTTATAGAGATCGGTTCAATTTATTGAAAATAAAAATGCCAATCTCCACACTATATCTCTGCGGCTCGTCATGGCATCTTCAATCACACATACGATTTTGAGAATATTCAGATATTGGTATTTTTTTTCAAGCCATGTAAATAATGCCGCAGCCGAGTTAAAGCCACCAAAATCATTCTCAGGTTGCGTACAACGGCACATAAAAAATATAAACAACAATAACATGACGTTAACATATCTGCAATAATATTTCTCTGCACAGGCTAAAGAGATTCACAAACAATGTCACGCCTGTTTGTTTGTCTGTCGATCTCTCTGTCTGTGTGATATCCGCATTTGCCGCACCAATGATGCACAAATTATTTAAGGAATTTCTGGTTGACTTGCCTCGTTTGGAATTTTTTTTTTATTTTTTGCCCATGGCAGACATGAATGGTCAAAGGAATTCCATGTATTGGATTTATTTGAAAATTTTACAATTTACTTTTGTATTGGATTCATTTATTTATTGAGTATGTGTGGTATTTAACCATGGCAAGCGGATATGGATGATTGTATTTCAAGTAGTGCTTAATATTGAACACATTTATATGCAAAGCAATAATGGAAGAGGAAATATCCTGGTTTACTCGGAAATATCCGAATTTATTATCCCCGAGAAATAAAATAAGAAAATTATTGTATTATGCTACAAAGTCTCATTGGCTTTCATAAAGGGATCTGAATTTCCCCATTTGTGTCCCCACCACTCTGCTGATTACTGATGAACTGACTACACTTTCAGTCCGCCACACCATCGTAAATACGAATTTATTGAATGAATGTCATGGCAGTGGCTTTATGGATTAACGAAGGACATGATTTTGTATGTTGTGGCTGGATGCTACAGAGGTCTGTGGATAACTTTCCATGTGATTTCCGGAAAAATGTTGCAAAATTATTTTATTACCTAGCCATGCAACCGCGACACAATCAAGGTGTAAAATTCCAAACCATAGCACAGAAAAAAAATATTGTCACAAACCAATATCATGTAATTTCAAAAGAAAACTACATTGAATATTCACTATGCTTCAAATCAGTTATGTAATGAAGGGTATTTTTTAAGAGCTATAAAAAAATTTTCCAGAAAAAAGTCGGTTTTTGCGGAAAAGCCAATATATATTTGTTTAAATACATTTTGGCTTGCGTCTTGATTATTCAAACGGTTGACTCTTTACGGAGGGGTTTCTATAGGAGTGAGCTGAGTCGTTTTAGCTATGTATGTCCGCCCGTCTGTCTGTCCATGTTAATTTCAATCACGCTAAAGGTCGTAATTATGGCCCGTTCCTCACAAAATTGATAATGGAGGTGGGGTTAGGCTCAGAATGGAAGCCTATTGCTTTTGGAGATGATTGCAAAATATTTAGGGTTTGAAATGGTGCAAAAAGCGGGAAAAAATCCAATTCCTACAATTATATACCAATCGATGCGGAAGTTTGCATGTAGTTAGAGTTCAGGGTTGGGCAGAAACCTACCAATTTGGTCGGTCATCGGGCAATATTAAGCTGGTAAAATAAACCATAACTTTTATGTCAAAAATACGCAAATTTCCACTAAACCACGATTATTTGTAAACCCCGGCCAAATCACAGCTACATAAAAAAGGCATTTCTGACCACTACAGTGATGATGATAGCCAAGATATCGGATCCTGTATATCCGGTGAGATAAAAAAACCTGCAACAAAGTCAAACGCCATCATTTTTACATTTCTTTTTAAATTTTATTGAATTAAAGCAAAAAAAAAAAAAATTTCGGAAATAGCATCAAATTTTAGAATAAATTTAGATTTGTTCGAATTGGTCACCTTTGGCACGAATTATGGCCTTCAAACGGACAATGAAACCGTCACACGCTGCCCGAATGTTGCTCTGCGTTATTTTGGCCCATTCAGGACGAAGCGCTTGCATGAGGTGATCGACATTTTGGTATTTTTTAGTGCCTACCTTGCTTTCCAAAATACTCCAACGGATTTGTATCCGGCCATTGTGCGCTGGAAATAAAGCGAGGAACCTCATTTTATAACTATTCTTGAGTGGCGCGTGCTGAGTGCGATGATGCTGAGTCCTGTTGGAATGTTCAAGGTCTGCGGCCAAAATGTTTGCGTGCCCAAGGCTTTAATACACCCTCCAGAATATTTTCGCGATCATATTCGGCATTTATTCTGATGCCACGGTCGATTAATACGAGCGGAGAGCGACCTTCGGCTGTTATGACGGTCCACACCATCACCATAGCCGGCGCTTGAGTTCTGGTGGCCAACCGAAGGTGCACATTTTCAGCTGACCTCTTTGGCAAGTAAACACGATCATTTTGTTTGTTTACAAACTTCTGGACGACGGATGTTTTCTCATCGGAGAAAACCAAATTCGGCAGTTCACCACTGTCGGCCAAGCGAAGCAACCTTTTGCTCGTTTGAGTCGATTTTCTTCCTGTTGCGGTGTAAGTTATTGAACTTTTTGGAATTTCAATGGCCGAGCTCATTTTTCATATTTGGCGAATGGAATATTTCGATATGTTCAGCTCACGAGCCACTGCGACACGGGTTTCGATCAAGTCTTTATGGGACCATTCCTGCTGATGTTGCTGTTTTCTTCCCTCCACTTCCTTGACGTCGGGCTACGCTTCCAGTATCACGGTAACGAGCGATGGTATGAGACACTTGCGGTTTTAAAGCTAAATATAAAGAAATCACACTATTACGCTTTAATTCCATCACGAAGAACTTTTTTTCTGGAAAACTCTCACCAATATTCTTTTGTAAGCTTGTAAACAGTATAATGAGCTGTCACTGGAATAATTTTAACATCTGTCGGACGAGTGGATTAGAAATGACAGCAGGCTGAAGTTGGTTGCAGTTTTTCATCTCACCCAGTATATTTTTTCTACACCCCACAACACTAAATTTTGAGTGTATTATATACTGGTCGCAATTATTGTCCGATCCTCACGAATTTGTGCATGGGGGTACGGTTAGGGTCAGAAATCCTGTTGCTTTTAAAGATTTAAATTAAGGGGTTCAAATGGAAAAAAAAAAATAAAATTTTCCTGATTTGGCTCTCGCTCTCGCAATTGAAAACCAATCGACACCGAATTTTGCATGAGAAGAGTGTTAAGGACAGGGAAGAAGCCTAGGATTTTTGATGACCATTGTATTACATTTAGCTGTAAAATGGATCACAACTTTCGTGTGAATTTATTTTGAGTACCTAACTACACGTTGGAGGTCGTAAATATCGTGCAAATACTCCTGGTCAAAAAGCTAAGAGTAAAATCTGGGTGGTGCTATATGACACCATATCAAAAAGGATATCTTCCAAAATGGATTTGGACATAAGGGGGATTCCAACATTTGTAGTGTTGTCGGTATAGTGGTCGGTTCCGCACGATTATAGCTTTTGCTTAATCGTTGTTTTTTTAATAATGTTGAAATGTGCTTGTGATTTCATGGATAGATGGGCCGAAGAATTTGAAAATTGAAATAAAATCCAACATTTGTTTTCAATTTTATGGGAAAAATCATGGTTTTGAGCTTTTGTGGGATAGTATCGAGTTTTCCGATATATTCCATTTTTACACCAGACATTGTGTTAATAGAAGTATTGGAATGTGCCGAATTTAAAAGGAATCGTATGTTCATGAAGCGTTTAATAAGTTTCGTATTTATCCAAAACATAAACCCGTTGTTTGGGGATGTACCAAACGAAGTGGTGCATTCTATCCGTTCTTCATACCAGATCTTGTGTGGTAGACATATTGAGTTGTGCGTAATTTGAATACAATCGGTGTGTTTGTTTCACATTTTGTACAAGTTACAATTAATGAAAATTGTAACCCTATGTGGGGGAGGTACTTTGGTGGGGTGGTCCAGACCTAGCACTGTTAAAAATATTAGAATTTGTAAAATTTAAACGAAATTGGATGATTTTATATTTTATATATGAAGTTAATTATTTTCTGTGAAAATGTTGACCTTTTGTGGAGGAGGTACCAAGAGGGATGGACCGATATAACCCATCTCCGATCTCGATCCAAATTCTATAATAATATAACGCTGTATCAAGTTTGGACCAAATTGTATACTCACTTCGAGAGTTATGATCGTGAGCACCAACCAGCCAGGCAGACAGACAGACGGACGGATGGACACCCCTAGATCGGCTCAAAATGTCCTGAGACGGATTTGGCCCAAAGAGACCCAGGGCCTAAAACCATGAGGCACATTTTGGTCGTATCAAATATGATAGATAACATTTACTAAAACCAGTAATGAAAGCTCAAAAGTCGGGCGGGGCCGACTATATGATACCCTACACCACTATGCATATTTAGTAGAACTCTCGTAAATTTTAGGGTTATATATTGCAATTTCTGAGCTCTATGACATATCTTGTACAAAATAACATTATGGTAGAGTGCATATTCCGAAAGTTGCAGATTTAAAAACCAAATCGGATGAAACATATATATGGGAGCAAATTTGAAATTCTTTCTTCTATGCTAAACTCGGTTGAATTTCGAAAACTCACTCCATTTGGGCTAATATTAGCTAGTTGGTGCACAATAAACCTGAAATCGAAAAATGATATATATGGAGGCTATATCTGGTACCAAATATTATTCTTGTATCGTGCACCAAATTTGAAGTACTTATTCTATACTAAATTCGGTCAGATGCAGCAAAATTCACACCATTTGGACTGATATTAGCCATTTTGGTGCAGAGGAAACCTAAAATCGGATGAAGATATATATGGAAGCTATATCCAAATCGGAACCGATCTTGATAAAATTTGAATCATGAATTGCTAGGCTGTATCTGATATCTGGTGCCAAATATCAGTCTCGTGGAGTGCATATTACGAATGTGAGAGACTTAAACACCAAATCGGATGAAACATATATATGGGAGCTATAGCTATATCTGAGCCGATTTTCACCAAATTTGAAGCACATGCTTGTAGGCTGAATTCGGTCGGATGTATCAAAATTCACACCATTTGGACTGATATTAGCCATTTGGTGCAGAGGAAATTTAAAATCGGATGAAGATAAATATGGGAGCAATATCCAAATCGGAACCGATCTTGATAAAATTTGAATCATGAATTGCTAGGCTGTATCTGATATCTGGTGCCAAATATCAGTCTCGTGGAGTGCATATTACGAATGTGAGAGACTTAAACACCAAATCGTATGAAACATATATATGGGAGCTATAGCTATATCTGAACCGATTTTCACGAAATTTGAAGCACATGCTTGTAGGCTGAATTCGGTCGGATGTATCAAAATTCACACCATTTGGACTGATATTAGCCATTTGGTGCAGAGGAAATTTAAAATCGGATGAAGATAAATATGGGAGCAATATCCAAATCGGAACCGATCTTGATAAAATTTGAATCATGAATTGCTAGGCTGTATCTGATATCTGGTGCCAAATATCAGTCTCGTGGAGTGCATATTACGAATGTTAGAGACTTAAACACCAAATCGTATGAAACATATATATGGGAGCTATAGCTATATCTGAACCGATTTTCACGAAATTTGAAGCACATGCTTGCAGGTTGAATTCAGTCGGATGTAACAAAATTCACATCATTTGGACTGATATTAGCCATTTGGTGCATATTAGCCATTTGGTGCAGAGGAAATTTAAAATCGGATGAAGATATATATGGGAGCTATATCTAAATTTGGACCGATTTTCACCAATTTCTATAGGGTTCGTCCTTGAGCCAAACAAATATCATTTAGAAAATTTCATCTCAATCGAATAATAAATGCGACCTGCATTGTGTTTACAAAATACATGGACAGGCGGACAGACGGACATGCATAAATCGACTCAAAATGTGATTCTATGCTGATCACCAAAAGCGACTATGGGTCTATCTCGTTTTCTTCACCATGTTACAAACAAATGCACAAAGACATAATACCCTTACCACTATATGGTGTAGGGTATAAAAACGACTCTCTCTCTCCTTTGAACTTTTTACCATACACATTTTCAATACTTTCAACAATTTTTAAAAATTTTAATCACATTTTTCATATGGCATGAAATGTAAATACAAACTCATCAGAAGCTTAGTTGCTGCCGTTTTTAATTTGCTACATGATATGGTTTGTATATTTTGTCGTAAAATATAAGTCCCTTTTTGTCTATGGCTGACGATGATGTCCTGTGATATACCGTAACCATAGTTATTTTGTCTTGTTATTCTCTCTCTCGCACATTACTTTGTGATTTTGGTGTTTCGGGTTTTCTCAGAACTATTTCAATTTGTTACACTTGATTTGGCCAAAAAAAAAAAAAAAATAAAATTGTCCAACTTTCATTTCATTTTTTTTTTTGCCTTTGTTGTGGATGGTGTTTTTAAAGGCAATATTCCGACTTTCTTTTTGTGGGGTCTTCCCCGCACAACACAATAACAAACTATGGTTATATGCCATGCTTGTTTTTCGTTTTGTTTTTCTTTTTTTATGATCCTTTGAATGCATCGAACAGCATATGGATTCATTCGATTTCGTTATTTTTTTTTTATTATTTTGTTTCAAGTCTGATAACAAAAAGTTAATTTTCCGCATGAATATTTTTTGCTTGTCCAGTTGTGTTTTTATTGTTACACTTTTCTCGACCCAACCAACATGTCACAAGGTGGCATAGCTTCATATACATGTGTAAATCTATGTATGTATGCAATTTATATGAATTCGTTGTCCTGCACACAAATTAGTTTTTGGATTATTTGAAATTAAATATACTCAATATTTGAATTTCAAAAGATTTACAAAAATTTTTTGAAATTCTATATTCTTCCGAGGATCACATTATATCGTCAAATAAGTATTTATGGAAATGTATTGGGTACCTCCAGTAGCTCCGATTACTCATTACATTGTAAGAAAATGGATTTTAATTCATTATCTAAATTTTATAGGAATATCACACCATGTTCTAGCTTGCGGAAAATAAAAAAGTCATTCAGATGTCATTTTTGTTGCTTACTGGTAATGTGAATGGTATGTAAATGTCATTTTGTTTTGCGGACTGGTAATCCAAAGGGCATGTAGTTCTCATGGTAGTGCTGAAATTTAAATATATTTTGACTTGCGCTATGATTATTCAAACTTGTGATCTTTTATGGGAGAGGTTCCAGAAGGAGTGAGCCGATGAGATCACATCAGATCTCAGGTTACCAAGTTTTAAAAGTAAGATATATGTATTGAAACTTGTGACCCTTTGCGGAGGAGGTACTACAAAATGTGGGCCGATATCTACCATCTTCACAACAGATCTTGTGTTGATTAAACTATTGAGATGTATAAAATTTGAAGGGAATCGTATAATTATTTCGCAAACAATAAGATATATAATTATTAAAAATTTTGACCCTTTGTGGGGGAGGTACCACAAGGAATGGACCGATGTACTCCATCTTCACATCAAGTCGAGTGTACGTAGAAATATGGGGATATGTGAAATCTGAAGGGAATCGGATGCTTATTTCGCAATTTAAATGAGACATTATTATGCAAAATGTTAACCCTTTGTGGGGGAGGTGTCACAAAGAGTGGGCCGATTTAATCGATCTTCTCACCAGGTCTTTTGTAAATAGAAATAGTGGGATGTGTGAAATTTAAAGGGAATCAGATGCATACAAGGTGAGATGAAAAACTGCAACCAACTTCAGAATGCTGTCATTTCTAAGCCACTCGTCCGACAGCTGTTAAAATTATTCCAGTGACAGCTCATTATATTGTTTACAAGCGTACAAAAGCATTTTGGTCAGAATTGTCCAGAAAAAATGTTATTCGTGATCGAATTCAAACGTTATAGTGTGATTTCTTTATATTTGGCTGGAAAACTACAAGAGGCTATCGTTAGAGCACTCTAGCATTTAAATGTGAATAAATCTTTTGTGTCTCGTATCATCGCTAGTTACCGTGATACTGGTAGCGTAGCCTGACGTCAAGAAAGTGGACGGAAGAAAACAACAACATCAGCAGAAATGATTTGAAAAGTAAAGAAGCGACTTGATCGAAACCCGCGTTGCAGTGGCCGAAAAATGGCTCGTGAGCGCTGAACATATCGCAATATTCCATTCGGAAAATATTGAAAAATGAGCTCGGGGGAAAGCCATCGAAATTCCAAAAAGTGCAAGAACTTACACCGCAACAGAAAAAAAGCTTGCCAAAGAGTCAGCTGAAAATGTGCACCTTCGGTTAGCCACCAGAACCCAAGCGCCGGCCATGGTGATGGTGTGGTCCGCCATAACAGCCGATGGTCACTCTCCGTTCGTATTAATCGACCGTGGCATCAGAATAAATGCCGAATATTATCGCGAAAATATTCTGGAGGGTGTTGTATTAAAGCCTTGGGCACGCAAATATTTTGGCCGCAGACCTTGGACATTTCCAGCGCACAATGGACACTAAAATCTCCGGATACCAATCCCTTTGGACTATTGTGTCTGGAGTATTTTGGAAAGCAAGGTTGGCACTAAAAAATACCAAAGTGTCGATCACCTCAAGCAAGCGCTTCGCCGGGAATGGGCCAAAATGCCGCAGAGCAACATTCGGGCAGCGTGCGACGGTTCATTGGCCGTTTGAAGACCATAATACGTGCCAAAGGTGACCAATTCGAACAAATCTAAACTTATTCTAACATTTTCGTTCAATAAAATTTAAAAAAAGATGTAAAAATCATGGCGTTCGACTTTGTTGCTTTTTTTATCTCACCTTATAGTTCCTTTTTTTAAAGCTTATAATCAAAAATTTTGACCTTTGGGTGGGAGGTACATGTAGAGTGAGTCGATATTGTCTATTTACGCACCTGGCATAGCACTGATACCAATATTAGAATTTGCAAGATTTGAACAAAGATTTTCTCTAAAAAAAATTGACCTTTTGTCGGGGAGGTACCAGAAGGACTGGACTGGACCTATATTGCCCATCTCCGAACTCGATCAAAGTTTCACAATAATATTACGATGTACCGAGTTTGAATCAAATCAGATTCTCACTTCGGATTTAGTCGAAAGCAGGGACCTGGGGCCTAAGTTTGGTAAATAATTACTACCTATGACATGTTTATAATAAATGATTAGATTAAAATGCTGTACAGTAAGTAATTCCTGCCGAAATGTTAATTACATAAATCCATTATTTGATAATAGATTTTTTTCCGGAAAGCGACGGCGAAAGCGACAGAAGACTTCGGCCAGAGAAAGAAAACGTGCAGAATTAAAAGTGTTTAACAGCAAAATATCTCTTTATTCCATTGTTTGATAAAGAGATATTTTGCTGCTAAAAACTTGAATTCTGTACGTTTTCCTTCTCTGGCCGAAGTCTTTCGTCGCTTTCGCTTACCAACATTTCCCGTTTTCTTGGCAGGTGTTTGTGCCCCTCTCTTTTAGGAAATTTTTCATAATTTTTTTTTTTTTTTTATTATTTGAAACCAAACTTCATGCATCACCGGCAACACCATCCCGCCGCATTATTGCGCCTAATGAACACCAAAACAGTCAATGCCTTTTTCACTTTTCCAAAAGCAATCACATTTTCGTTTGCCCTAAACTAAATATTTCACAAAAATGTATTCAAGCATTAAATTACATATATAACGCAGTGACTGCCTGTAAACCCTATATTAAATATCGTCAACGTTACTTGCCCTTACCTCCCCTATATTACAGGGAAGTGGTAGAGAGAAGGAAAGATTCGATTTTCCAAAACATCATAACCTGTCACATTAAAGAAACAAATATTGATATGCTCTATGTGCCACGACCGACCGACTGAAAGACTGACTGACAGATGGAACAGCAATAATTGTGTGATGGGATTGTCTGTCATCGTCAATTTTTCCACTTGAGGTATACACACTCTTCACTTTAGCTAACATTTCGCTGGCATCTTCTTTTGATAAAGCTTTAGAAACTTCTCTTCTTTTTTCGCATCACATATTCCAAAGTGTTCAATGCATTCAAGACCAACTGCTGGGATTTCTATTGGAAAATACCAGAAAACGAAAAAAAAGACTGGATATAAATAAAAATTTTGGGTGTTTCTGATTAAAGATCCCCAGGAAAGAGGCAAGGAAAACGAAAACAATATACCAATATTGAAATAATATTAATAATGTGGCATGTAGAGAGCCAGGCATGGAGAAACAGAAAAAGAATAAAAAAAAATACAATTCATGTCACGCATGAAAATGTAAAGAAAATATAAAAATGATGATGCGTCTCATGTAACACAGGGAAAATCTCATTAATTTCGTTTCCATGGAACATGAGCGAGCAAAGTTTTCATCATTCCCTCCTTTCCTTATGCTCCTTGGCTGCCATTCCATCCATAATCGAATTATGTATGGAAAACATTTACACCCACCAATTTTCTTTGGTGAAGCCATTGCTTTGAAGAACACCTAACTTTTTCTTAGAGCCTCAAGGTACACATATCCATTTAATCTCATAACGCATACACATTAGATGTCATTTGACATGTTGCCTTCAATTTGTGTTTCTTTAACCAACTCTTGTATGGATTTCTTTTAATAAATCCTCAGATCAATCTTTCTTGGTGGGAAAAAGTTGGAAAAAAAAAGAAAGAATTTGCTGAAAATAATTAAGAGAAAAACTTTTTTCTTTGCAAATTAGTTATTTAATGTGAATCACAGCAGGGAAATGGGTATTTATTCCGATCTTAGTGCTTGTGAGTGATTGGTTGAAAATTATTATTATTTTTTTTTTTTTTTTTGGGAAATGCCAGTTACATAATGGCAGAATACATTTGTGGTCACCAACAGAGAGGAAGTCAACACGTCGAATCTCTCAATGAGTAATCATTTTGGAGCCACATGAGTCGAATTAATCATTACAAGGTAAGGTAAGCAAACTGTCATTTTCATTACCATCGGATTGAAACGAAATGGGTTATTCGGTAGAAAATGAAGAGGAAAAAATCCTCATTTCCAAGTAATGAGTAACGACGGCACGAGTATTCGTGTCCGATTAGAAATGCGAAATTTGTAAATTCGAAACTAAAAGTGTTGTGAATGGTTGTTAGTGTGGAACTTAGACTTTATATAGGGTGATTTTTAAAGAGATATTGAAAGAGTTAAAAAAACCAGTGAAGAAAGTCTTAAAGTCGGGCGGGGCCGACTTTATGATACCCTACACCACTTTGCTGATTTAGTAGAGCTCCGCATAACAATTAAAAGTTTTTATAGGAGAATTCAATCATACACGCTATGATTATAATTATAATTTAAAGTTCAAAGGACTAAATATGCCGAAGCATTTGTATCTTTTAAATTCCGACTTGTTTTGCCCAATTGGTGCACAATTTATTTGAAATCGGATAAAAATATATATGGGAGCTATATCCAACTCGAAACCGATCTCGATAAAATTTGGCAAAGATATTTCTGAGCTGTATTTCATATATTTCCCTGAATATCGTTGTTACGGAGTGCATATTACGGCTATGGGTAACAAATATGACAAATCGGATGAACAGTATATATGGGTGCTATAGCTATATCTGAACCGATCTTCACCAAATTTGACATACTAGCTTCAAGACTCAGTTCGGTCGTAAGTGCCAAATTTCATCCAAATTGGGCAAATATTAGACGTTTGGTGCACAATCAAAAGTAAATCGGACGAAGTTATATATGGGAGCTATATCCAAATCTGAACCGATCTCGATAAAATTTAGCAAATGTATTTCTGAGCTGTATTTGATATATTTCCGCAAATATTTGTTGTTACAGAGTGCATATTACGGCTGCGAACGACAAAAATAGCAAATCAGATGAAAAATATATATGGGAGCTATAGCTATATCTGAACCGATTTCGATCAAATTTGACATACTTATTTTCAGGCTTAATTTGGTTGTATGTGCAAAATTCCATACTATTCGGGCTGATATTACACGTTTGGTGCACAATAAAAGGCAAATCGGACGAAGATATATGTGGGAGCTATATCCAAATTTTGACCGATTATCTCCAATTTTAATAGGGTTCGTCCTTGGGCCAAACAAATGATTTGTGCCAAATTTCATCTGGATAGGGCAATAAATGCGATCTGTACTTTGTTTACAAAAATACATGGACAGACGGACGGACGGACGGACATGCATAAATCGACTCAGAATATGATTCTATGCAGATCATCAAAAGGAACTATGGGTCTATCTTGTTTCCTTTTGCCTGTTACAAACAAATGCACAAAGACATAATACCCTGACCACCTTGTGGTGTAGGGTATAAACATAAAATTCAGAAAAATTTACGAAATCTTTATTTGAATTCATGGCTCTGCTTAGCCCAATTTTGGAAAAATCTTGCCAACATTTCGGTCGGTATTTCACGAAATAATCCTTCAATGTGGTTTTCCATTGCGTCAATTGGACATGAGCGTTTACATAGCCCAACAAAAAAGTCTAGAGATGTTAAATCACACGATCACGCATGTGGCCCCGCCTTATTGCGCGTACGTCTTGGTGTGCAGGCGTTTGATAAAGCTGTGTTTTTGGAAATTCGTACTGAAGTGGTACAATAAGTACTAATATATATTTTGGCATCTGTCTTTATTGGGCAGGTTGCGAAAGAGTTGGCCAATATTGTCCAATTCCTCTCTGATATATAAATCAATAATTGTAATCGAATAATTATAAATCAAAATTTTAACTTTTAAGGAGGTATCAGAGGGAGAGGGCAGAAAATTTTTCAATTTTCATTCACATTAGATCTCTTAAATATTTAAAATTGTGATCGTTTGTGGGCGAGGTACCACAAGGTGTAGACTGATCTCTTCCAACTTTATAACCGATATTGTGTTAATGGAAATATTGATATTTACGAAGTCTGATTGGAATCGGATGTTAATTTCGCGTCGTGTTAGTACAAAAAATGGGATGTGTGAAATATGAAGAGAACTGGATGATTATTTCGGATTTTACAATTGTTTTTGTTATTCAAAACGTTGACTCTTTGTGTGGGAGGTACCAGAAGGAGTGGACTGATATATTCCACCTCCCACCAGGCCTTGGGTTAATAAAAATATTGCGATGTAAGTAATTTCAAGACAACCGGGCACTTACATCACATTTTATAAGAGCTATAAGTATTCAAAATGTTGACCCTTTGTTGGGGAGTGGGCCGCCTATATCTTTGGTGGAGTGGACTGCTATTATCCAGTTTCGCATATGACCTAGCACTGATGCAAATATTAGGACTTGCAAAGTTGGAGCAAATTCTTATTCTTTCTCCTTCTGTGCAGTAAATAATTTTCTTTGAAAATGTTAAAATTTTGGGGAGGGAAGTACCAGAAGGAGTGGACCGATATTGCCAAGATCGACTCCAAATGTCCTGAAACGAATTTGGTCCAATAAGACCTAGGGTTTAAAACCGTTATTTCGGTGATGCCCGTTTTGGCCGTGTCAAAAGATATATACCCTCTCTAGCCATAATGCGGAGGGTATAATGAATGCCTTGCATTGGACAAACGAAATGAGCTAAAATTCTGAAATTTCGAATGAGAATCACTGATGGAGTGCAGAATAAATGTACCCTAATGGTTTTTTGGAAATTCTAACTTTAAGGTTACGAGAAGTTCTCAAATGGTACAAAACTTCGAAAATCGTACCATTTGATACTATGTGTACATATAGAGGTAAAAAGTTAATTTTGGTATGAGAATCAAGGTTGGAATATAGTATGCGAACTGTACAAAATTGTACTAAATTTGGAACAGACAGAACATAAGAGTCCCTGTTGCTGGTGGGTTTGTGATAAAAAGGTGGTATTCGAAATATGTACCACAAGTGAGCGAAAAGTACGAAAAAGTACTATCTTTGGTACAATTTGATATTGGGTGAAGAGATAGATTTTGAAATTTGGTGTTACGATCACCGTTCATATATAGCCTGAACATATGTAGGTGGTTTTGGAAATGTGTACCAAAATTTTACGAAAGGTACTGAATGGATATTAAGGTTTCTTTTGGAATCTGGAATTTAGACATGGAGGTGGTTTTAGAAAAGAGTACTATAATTGTTAGAAAATATAGAGCTGCAATTTCGAAATTTGATGTTAAGGTCTCTGTTGGAATATGATGTTGAGATCTGGTGATAGTTCTGCCAATGCGTACAATAATTGCATTGGGTAAAGGCATAGAGCTGAAATTCTGAAATTTAATATTGAATCACTGTTGGTATCTGTAATTGAGATTGCAGATTGTTTTGAAAATGCGTACTATAATTCTTCGAAAAGTACTGAATTGTACTAAATGTGGTATTAGGTGAAGGGATACGGTTGGTATCCTCAAATTTGATATGGAAATCACTGTTGGTGCCTGTGGTTGAGAGAAGGAGCTGGTTATGGGAATGAGTACTATAATTCTTCGAATAGTACCGAATTGTACTAAACTTGGTATTAGGTGAAGGAATACGGCTGGGATCCTCAAATTTGATATGGACATCACTGTTGGTGCCTGTGCTAAAAGGTGCAAAATGGTGAAAAATGCCACGAAATGTGCTGTTGGATGTTGGGAAAGAGATAAAATTCTGAATATTGATATTGAGATCGCTGTTGGTTTCTAGGGTTTACATAAGGAGACGTTGAAATAGTTTTGGACAGAAAAATCGGATATCGAACCACTGGAAAATGGTTTTTGTAAAATATTCCTTAGTAAATTTCAAAATGAAAGATTTTGGAAACTTTTTGTTGTAAAAGGAAAAGATTTTCCCATTGTTTCTTTCCGAAAATGGAGCACCTTTTTTAAGCTCTATACGGAATACCAAATGGTAGCATTTTAGAAGTTTAGTCCTATTGTAGAACTTTTCGTAACCTTAAAGTTCGAATTTCCAGAAATCCCTTTGGTACTTCTATCCTGCACTCCATCTGTGACTCTAATTTCTAATTTCAGAAATCTAGCTCATTCCGTTTGTTCAATAGAAAATTTAAATTTTTCGTACATTTTAGTACTTTTCGTAACCTTCTAGTGTTGTGCCATTTTAAAAGTTTTGTACAGTTTTAGAACTTTTCGACACTTAAAGGTTCAAATTTCTAAAAACGCTTTGATATAGCTATCCTGCAGTCCATCAATGACTCCCATGACAAAGTTCAGAATTCTAGGTCATTGCGTTTGTCCAATACAAAGTATTACATTTTTAGTAAATTTTAGCGCTTTTCGTCCCCTTCCAGTACAATTTTTAAAAACCCAGCCTCATCACACACCTATGGAGCAAGACTGGCCCTCTGGAATATATATATATATATATATATATATATATATATATATATATATATATATATATATATATATATATATATATATATATATATATATATATATATATATATATATATATATATATTTATATATATATATATATATATATATATATATATATATATATTAAATTAATACAAATAATGACTAACCGTTTATGAATGTTGATATTCAAAACGAAAAAAGAAACGCTAGCATTAATTAAAGAAAATGCTTACGAAGAAAATACAACAACAACACACATTCAGTACAACACACATCACCGGCCCTGGACCCAGCCATTTACAAATGCGACCATTTTAATCAGTTTAAATTGACACTCGGGGTCATATTCATTTAAAATGTTTGTATTTTTCGCTTTTTCCACATGTCAGTGCTCTCTCTCTCCCTCTCTTCCATCCGCGTATCTGTTTTCTGTGAGGATGGATGATGCCAATGCTGCTGATGATGCGGACGCTGCCGCTGACGATGGAAGGCAGATGAGTCTGAGTGAAACTAAGAAACCATCCATGGCTGGCATGGTTGTCGTTTAAGCTTGGATTTTAAATATTCTTGATCTGATCATAAAAAAAATAACCAACAACAAATGTGTGTGTGTGTGGAGTGAGTGTTTTCATTATTTTCATGTGTGTGTGTGCGTGCGTGTGGATGTTTATACAAAATTATGAAAAATTCCTCAGTATACAGTTGTGGGCTTTGTTTTTGAAATATTTAACCTACCCAACTTGCCTACCACCCTCCCTCGGGAGACAGATAATACAAAATAAATTATTGTTATTTTTGTTTTTTTGGTTGCTTGATTGTTTACTGGGCATCAGTTGTTGGCTGGCGCATGGCTGAATGTACAAACGTCGGACGGCAATGGATAGATGACCGAAATGGTATCATCATCATCATCATCATTGGCACCGCCATCCGTAAAAAGCATTATCATCATGACTTTATTAAAAAATATTACTGTTCGAGGTTTTAATGGTATTTTACATCTTCTGCAGGAATCCGAACATTTTCAGGGTGCAATGAAATAAATACGTATAAATTGAACGGATGTTTGCAGTTTAATCCAATTTACGATGCGATACAAATAAAACAAAAGGGGGAGGGGGTGGATTTAAATAAAGTTTACTTAACAAGAGGAAATCGACAAGTAGATGAAACAATAAAGAGAAATAAATAATTATCTGAATTCAAGAAAACCAAATGTCTGATAAATTTCGGATGTCGAAAGGCTTTCGGCTTTTTTTGGTGTATGATGTGCTCCGCCACACAATGAAGGGCCAGTGTCCGTTTATTTAAATATATTCTGGCTTGGGTTATGATTATTCAAAATGTCGACCCTTAACGGGGAAAGTCTTGAAGGTGTGGCCAATATTGTCCATTTTCGTACTTGACCTCCATTTTATATCATATATTAAAATGTTGCAATTTTGGGACGGAGCATAGCGGGACGATATGTTGTATTTGCACACTTCCTTAAAAACTAATAACAATCTTGGGATGAACGAAGATTAACGAACATCGGATACTTTTTTTCAAATTTTGAGTGAGTAATTGTTTAATTAAATTTTGACCCCTTCTGGTACCAAACGGAGTGGACCGAGATATTCCATATTCACATGAGGTCTATGATTGATTAAAGGTTCAAATTTCTAAAAACGCTTGAGGTCTATGATTGATATAAATATTGAGAAATTTGAGGAAAATCGCTGACTTTTTTCCTATTTTAGGAACCATAACAAAAGGCAGACCTACATGACCCGCTGTTTTAAACCAGGAATTCCTAAAGTAATTCTAAGCTCTCTATAAATTGCCAAAGCTAAATATTAAATGTTGGAAAATACAGGGTGAGATGAAAAAACTGCAACCAACTTCAACCAACTGCTGTCATTTCTAAGCCACTAGTCCGACAGCTGTTGAAATTATTCCAGTGACAGCTCTATATATATTGTACAAAAGCATTTTGGTGAAAATTTTCCAGAAAAAAAAAGTTAATCGTGATGGAGTTCAAGCGTGGTAGTGTGATTTCTATATATTTGGCTGGAAAACCACAAGTGGCTATCAGTAGAGCACTCCAGCATTTAAATGTGAATAAATCGTTTGTGTCTCGTACCATCGCTCGTTACCGTGTTGCTGGTAGCGTAGCCCGATGTCAAGAAAGTGGACGGAAGAAAACAGCAACTTCAGCAGAAATGATTCGAAAAGTAAAGAAGCGACTTGATAGAAACCCGCGTTGCAGTGGCAGAAAAATGGCTGGTGAGCTGAACATATCGCAATATTCCATTCGGCAAATATTGAAAAATGAGTTCGGGGTAAAACCATTGAAATTCCAAAAAGTGCAAGAACTTACACTGCAACAGAAAGAAAATATACTCAAAAGAGCTAAAGAGAGAGTAGCTTCGCTTGGCCGAAAGTGTTGAACTGCCGAATTTGGTTTTCTCCGGTGAGAAAACATTCGTTGTCCAGCTGTTTGTAAACAAACTAAATGATCGTGTTTACTTGCCAAAGAGGTCAGCTGAAAATGTGCACCTTCGGTTGGCCACGAGAACTCAAGCCCCGGCCATGGTGATGGTGTGGGCCGTCATAACAGCCGATGGTCGCTCTCCGCGCATATTAATCGACCGTGGCATCAAAATAAATGCCGAATATTATCGCGAAAATATTCTGAAGGGTGTATTAAAGCCTTGGGCACGCAAACATTTTGATCGCAGACCTTGGACATTCCAACAGGACTCATCACCACCGCACCCAGCACGCGCCACCCAAGAATGGTTACAAAATGAGGTTCCTCTCTTAATTTCCAGCGAACAATGGCCACCAAATTTTCCGGATATCAATCCGTAGGACTATTGCGTCTGAAGAATTTTGGAAAGCAACGTTGGCACTAAAACATACCAATGTGTCGATCACCTCAATTTTATGCTATTTCCGAGACTTGTTTGCTTTCATTCAATAAAATTTAAAAGAAAAAAATGTAAAAATTATGGCGTTTGATTTTGGTGCAGTTTTTTTATCTCATCCTGTATATGTTTCATTTGATTTGGTGTTTAAGTCCCTCACATACATACATTTGAACACGAACGATTTGAGTGAAATCAACAGGCTGTTATTCTTAATTGGAATTACCCAACAAAAATTTTGGATCCACATTACAGGGTAATGTTATCAGACCAGCACGTAATTGCGTTTTGATCTTATTTATTGGTGGCTGTTTGATAAGTGCTTACGAAATAGGTTGTTTCGTAAGTGTTTACTGATGCCTAAAAGCATTATTCTTTTTATCCCCTTATTTCTTTGCACCATATATTGTACCTAATATTTGCATGGTCACACACTTTAATTTGTGGATAATTTTCCGCCCAGCTTTGTAAATCTGTCCACACCTTACACCTCCCATCATTTCCAATTAAATATATGGCCCAAGTGAAGCCATTGCGACGCAGCGCTAACAAATTAAAATCATTTACCTGTAACTGATTGAATATTTCAAAGCGAACGTTTCTTTTCTTTTTTTCTTTTTTTTTTTTTGTCATTTTCCGAAATTTGCATTCTGTATTTTTATTTTGTTTGTAAATAAAGGCGTCATCATCATCATCATCACCAATATGACGACAATGATTGAATGCCAGAGTTGTGAATAAAATCATCAGCAAATTGTATTTTATCATGCATGAAATCGTCAAATGTTTCAATATTTGCCTAATGAAATTTCATTGAAATCAGCGCATTGAAATTCAATATTTTCATACAATTTATATGCCAGCGTTTACACACACACATACATCCATGAACACATGCCCGCAAGCACTCAGCAATCCTTGGTAGTTTTTTTTGCGGAGAAAAAGTCACCTGTGTGACAATCATCATCAGTTGGCGATAACTTAAACGCAATCAACAAAAACGCGGTACAATAATTATAATATTCATACTTTTGGTTTTTATACCCTACACCACAAGGTGGTCTGGGTATTATGTCTTTGTGGATTTGTTTGTAACAGACAAAAGGAAACGTGATAGACCCATAGTTCCTTTTAATGATCTGCATAGAATCACATTCTGAGACGATTTATGCATGTCCGTCCGTCCGTGTAAACAAAGTACTGTTCGCATTTATTACACGATCCAGATGAAATTTGGCACAAATTATTTGTTTGGCCCAAAGATGAACCCTATTGGAGTTGGAGATAATCGGTAAAAATTTAGATAAAGCTCCCATAAATATCTTCGTCCGAATAGTATGGAATTTTGCACATACAACCAAAATAGGCCTGAAAATAAGTGTGCCAACTTTGATCGAAATCGGTTCAGATATAGCTATAGCTCCCATATATATTGTTCATCCGATTTGTTATTTTAGTCCTCCGCAGCCGTTATATGCACGATGTGACAACAATATTTGGGGAAATATATCAAATACAGCTCAGAAATACCTTTGCTAAATGTTGTCGAGATCGGTTCAGATTTGGATATAGCTCCCATATATAACTTCGTCCGATTTACCTTTGATTGTGCACCAAACGCCTAATATTTGCCCAAATGGAATGAAATTTGGCACTTACAAACGAATTGAGTCTAGAAGCTAGTATGGGAAATTTGCTGAAGATTGGTTCAGATATAGCTATAGCTCCCATATATGTTGTTCATCCGATTTGTTATATTTGTTACCCACAACCGTAATTTGCACTCCGTAACAACGATATTCAGGGAAAAGTATCAAATACAGCTCAAAAATATCTTTGCCAAATTTTATCAAGATCGGTTCAGATTTGGATATAGCTCCCTTATATATCAAATGGGCAATACAAGTCCGAATTTAAAAGATACAAATGGGCAATACAAGTCCGAATTTAAAAGATACAAATGCTTCGGGATATTAAGTCTTTTGAACTTTAAATTAAAATTATAATCATAGCGTGTATGATTGAATTCTCCCATAAAAACTTTTAATTGTTATGCGGAGCTCTACTAAATTAGCAAAGTGATGTAGGGTATCATAAAGTCGGTCCCGCCCGACTTTAGGACTTTCTTTACTTGTTTTTTTTTTTTGGTTGTAGGATTTACAAAATTATTTAAAACTTCCGGCATAATCCATTTATTGTTGTTTTTTTATAAAAGCAACGTTTGTTTATTAGTGGTGAACAATGGTAATGTTTACCAGGGGGTAAGGCAGGGAATACCTAGGTTTCGGAAAAAGCTACCAATCCTCATCAGTTCCCTTGTTTGTTGTCTGGGATATTCTACTCAGATTTTTTTTATCAAATAACTCCTATGACAAAAAAAAAACATTTTTTCGTTCTACCTGAACGAATTAGCATTACCATGGTTTTGTCTGTTACAACAAAAACCCCTTCGTCGACCGTGGCTTGTCTATTAATAGAACAGTGTTTGATTGGAGGATTGGTGGCTCTTACCGAAACCTAGGTATTCCCTGCCTTACCTCCTGGTTAACATTACCATCGTTCTCCACTAATAAGCAAACGTTGTTTTTATAAAAAACAAAAATAAAGGGATAAAGCCTGACCATTTTGCAACAACAAAATACTATGGTATCCCGAACAAAAAAGCCAACACTGTTTTATTCAAAAACTTCCGTAAAACTTTAAATCCCTGGTCAAAAGGCTTCAGTGTTAAATACTAGAGTTCCGAAAATGACTTCTAAACGATTTTAGCCTTGCGGTTTCCCATTATAGTTTTATCTTCTAATCCGCCTCCGTTTCCATTTCGGAGACGCTGTACTCATGCTGCAAACTTTATAAACTTCTACTGCTGCTGTCACTTAACTTGTCATCGTGTGTCTGACGCGAAATTCCGCTCATCCCATCTTGCATAAGCTTTGCGGTTTGAAGAGATGAATACAATTCATGTCATCTAACACTTTCACGTTAACTCACTTCTTTCTACATCTGTTTTGTTTCTATTCTTGAAATAGTCTTGGAACTGATGACAAATAAAGCTGATTTTGTTGAATACTTCCTACATAATTTTTAATTCGGATTTAGATATGACCGAGTTACTATGTCTGTCTGTTAAAATTACAATAGAACTTGTATTATAACCAGCAAAAAATATTATTATCAAATAATATTCTAACTAAGTACATATTGACACCAGTAACTATGTACAAACATCATCCTTACCCCTAATTTTAACATTATCGTGCCATAGGTAAATAAGTACTTACAAAATTTCCACCAGGAACAGATCATGCATTTGATAGCTTGCACTTAGGAGTAAAACTTGCTTTTGAGAGGGATTGCTCGAAGACTAGGATTTTTATATGGAATTAACTCTCACTCTCTTGTCCTATGTTGGACATCTCCTGAGTAACTCCTCTTTGAAAAATTAAGTGGTGATAGTTTGCTCTAGGATTGAGGGTTTGCCGCGCGGGGGAGGCGATGATCAAACAGGAAAAAAAAAACAGTTAAAAAGTATCAGTCGGTTTTTTCGACAGATGTATATCCTCAGCCAATGTTTCTGTTATTGTTATTCAAATTGTTGACCCTCTATGGATTGGGTTCCGAAGCAATGGGCCAATATAGTCCATTTCGTATCGGACCTAAATAAATGTGGTATAAATATTGCTACGTGCTAGATTCGGACTATATTGGTTACTTACTTTACTTCATATGAGATATGTGATAATTTTTAGAAAATGTTGAAATGTGCGTGAGGTACCAGATATAGTCGACCGAAGTATTCCATTTTCATAGTTAATCTGATACTGATAAAACTATTTGTATGGGCAAAATTACAAGAAAATCGAAAATTTATATATGATTTTATTAGAAATATTGAGATAGAATGAATCGAATCGTACATTTATTTCGCTTTTTATTAGCTTTATGGATATTCAAAATGTTGACCCTTTGTGGGGGAGGTACCAAAAGGAGTGGACCGATATATCCCATCTACACAGCAGTTCTTGTGTCATTACAAGTAATGAGATGCGAGAAATATGAAGAGAACCGGATGCTTATTTCGGATTTTATAATTGTTTTGGTTATTCAAAATGTTGTTTCTTTGTGGAGAAGGTACCAGAAGTAGTGGGCCTATACCCTAGGTATATTTGGACCAAATCGGTTTCAGGACATTTGGAGTCGATCTAGCGAAGTCCGACCGTCTGTTTGTCTGCCTGGTGCGCACGATAACTCTCCAAACTGGGTACATCGTAATATTATAATCAAATTTAGATCGAGTTCGGAGATGGGTACTATCGGTCCACTCATTCTGGTACATCCCCCAAAAAAGGTCGAAATTTTCAAAACAAAAAAAGATACACGAAAATCCGATTTCTCTTCATCTTCAAATTAGACACATCGCAATATTTTTGTCAATACAAGATCTGCTGTGAAAATGGTAGAGATCGGACCACTCCTTCTGGTACCTCACCCAAAAAGGGTCAACATTTTGAATATCCATGAAGCTCATACAACGCGAAAGTAACATTCGATTCCAAGACAAGATCTGTTACAAAAATGTTACAGATCGGATCAATTCTTCTGATACCTTCCCCACAAAGGGCTCAAAATTTTTGAAAACAAAACGCAAAGTAAGTATCCCTCTCTCTTCAAATTTCACACGTCCAAACATTTTTGCTAACAAAAGTCAGGGGTTCTTTACGACTTGCTATTTCGAAATATTTCTCTCAACCAGTATTCTAAAAGGGTATACATCTGTCGGTAAAACCGACTGATCCTTTTAAACTTGTTTTTTACACATTTTAACCAATGAGAAGTGAAAAATGTCATGTTTTGGCCAATTTCGTCGGAAAATGTGGTTTAAATTTGTAAACTTTGGAAGTAAAATCTTTTTTGCTGTGGAGACGGTCTTTAACCTTCAGATGGCTGCAGAGAAGCAACAGCCCTGTGCGAAATGCTAGCTTCATATTCCGGTTCAACTGAGAATTTCACACGGATTAATATAAGGTGAAAACGGAATAACATACTTAAAATAACCTCAATTGTATGGTAGGTCATATTAAAATGTTCTAAAAATAATACAAAATATATTTGGGTACAATTTTAATTTATTTATTTATTTTTTTTTTTTTCGTTTTAATGCGATAACTCTGTGCTCTGTTTCAGTTAAAAGCATGGTACAATTTATTATTCTTTCCATTCCTGTTTGCTCTTAATTCTTGTCTTTTCGAAGTACTACCTCATTCTGGTTTAAACTTCCCAGGTTTGCAGTCAAAAGTTATGTTTCGAGAAATTCCATAAAAAAACAGTTTCTTTCGAGAACTTTTCGACTCTTTTCACTTTTCACCATTCACTTCTCTTTCTCCTCCTCCACTGCAATGCCACGTAGCTGAGAATATTTTGATTAACCAAGTTTTGAGGTACATTTAAAGTGTTGTGTGGGAGTGTGTGTGTGTGCATGTGCTCTGCAACCCCATTCATTTATACCCACCCCTTGTACCAAAAACAAAAAAAAAATAAAACCAAAAAGAAAACTCAAAGTTCATGACGAAAAATAAACACAATTAGCACTTTGTTAAAAGTTGTGGTAGATATTCTTCACCAGATCGGGGGTTTTGCTTCGTTTTGATACAAGCTAGAAATGATTTAATGCGCCAGTCATGCCACTTTAATTTTAAAATTGCATTTATTGGGAGTTAGAGGAGGTTTTTCATTAAAGTATTTTTTCCGTTGTTGTTGTTGTTTATTCTGTTTGCTACAATTATTGGAATTACCAGAAGAATATTTTGTTTTACAATCTTAAAACTTCCAGCTGAATGTCGGAAATAGCATCAAATTTTAGAATAAGTTTAGATTTGTCACTTTTGGCACGAATTATGGCCTTCAAACAGTCACACGCTGTCCGAATGTTGCTCTGCGGTATTTTGGCCCATTCCCGGCGAAGCGCTTGCTTGAGGAGATCGACACTTTGGTATTTCTTAATGCCAACCTTGCTTTCCAAAATACTCCAGACCTAATAGTCCAACGGATTGGTATCCGGAGATTTTGGTGGGCATTGTGCGTTAAAAATGAAGCGAAGAGCCCCATTTTGTAAACATTCTTGGGTGTTTGAAGTTCGCAATGGATACTACAGCATATGACAGGTGATTGTCTGTGCAGGTCCACGTCTTCGTATAGCCCCCATATAACGATACCTCCGAATATTCGGTATTTTGATGATTTCAGCGACAATATTCACCGGAATTGTTTCAAATTTGGTATTTGAAGTTCGTAATAGATACAACAGCCTATGACAGAGAATTATATGTGCAGGTCCACGTCTTCGTATAGCCCCCGGATAACGGTACCTCCCTATTTTCGGTATTTTGGCGATTTAAGCGAAATTATTCACCGAAAATGTTTCAACTTCGGTATTTGAAGTTCGTAATGGGATACTGCAGCCTATGACAGAAAATTGCTTTACTTTGTTGGTTTTAGCGCATTATTCACCAGAATTGTTTCAAATTTGGTAGCTGAAGTTCGCAATGTATACTTCAGCATATGACAGAGAATTGTATGTGCAGGTCCACGTCTTCGTATAGCCCCCGGATAACGATACCTCCCTATTTTCGGTATTTTGATGATTTCAGCGACAATATTCACCGGAATTGTTTCAAATTTGGTATTTGAAGTTCGTAATAGATACTACAGCATATGACAGGAGATTGTTAGTGCAGGTCTACGTCTTCGTATAGCCCCCCTACAATGGTACCTCCCGATATTCGTTATTTTTATGAATTTAGCGACATTATTCACCAGAATTGTTTCAAATTTGGTAGCTGAAGTTCGCAATGTATACTTCAGCATATGACAGGAGATTGTATGTGCAGGTCCACGTCTTCGTATAGCCCCCATATAACGGTACCTCCCTATATTTGGCATTTTGCAGGTCCACGTCTTCGTATAGCCCCCATATAACGGTACCTCCCTATTTTCGGTATTTTGGCTATTTAAACGAAATTATTCACCGAAAATGTTTCAACTGCGGTATTTGAAGTTCTTAATGGATACTACAGCCTATGACAGAAAATTGACAGTGCAGGTCTACGTCTTCGTATAGCCCCCATACAATGGTACCTCCCAATATTCGTTATTTTTATGAATTTAGCGACATTATTCACCGGAATTGTTTCAAATTTGGTATTAGAAGTTCATAATGGATACTGCAGCCTAAGGCAGAAAATTGTCTGTGCAGGTCCACCTCTTAGTAAAGCCCCCATATAAATGTACCTGCCGATATTCGGCATTTTAATGATTTTAGGGATATTTTCCACCAGAATTGTTTCAAATTTGATATTTGAAGTTCGTAATGGATACTACAGCCTACGATAGAAAATTGTATGTTTTATGACCCTATATTCGGTATTTTGATGATTTTAGCTACATTATAAACAGACTTTTTTTTCAAGTTTCGCATTTGAATATTGTTAAAGCTTGTGACAAAAGTTGCTTATGCAGGTCCACGTCATCGTATAGACCCTAATGTACGATTACATTCGGCATTTTTAAGATCTTAACAGAATTTTTAACGGATTTTATTTTATTTTTTTTTTTGTTGAAAATTGTTAAATTTGTACCAAATGGTGGAGGGTATTCATAGTTCGGTCCGGCCGAACTTGTTCTTTTTCTCATGCCGTAGTGGAAGTAAAGTATGATATAACAATGCTTCAATTGAATGTAGACAATGTAGCTTTACATACAACTCTATCATTGTGTGTATACTGGTCTTAAATTTAAACATATCTGTAAAATTTTGCTCTCGCATCGTTCGCTTCTACTGAACTCTTGCATAAATAGACAACGTCAAGTAATATTTTGTCACAATGTGTTATAACATTTTATGGGATAAAAAGTCAAACATAATACGTTTTCTAATTTTATACATTTTTTTCACAATTAAATGATTTTATTACTTTTTCTATGGACAATATTTAATAATGCTTTTAATAATTTATTTCCAGGTAAGCTCTCAAATAAAATATATTCTGCTTTCTGGTAGATGTAAGTATGTAGATGGCTTGACATTAAAATCTCTCTCTGCATTTCTTATTTCATATTTACTGATATCATATTACAAGTTCAGCAAAATTGTGTAAGCAATATTTGGTAATTACATCTCATGTGTGCTAGTTTATGATGCATACTTTTGGGCAAACATGCAATTATTTCCATTGCTCACTTATAAGTCATTCAAATTTTCAATGAGAAATTTTCTGGGAATATGATAAATTTGTATTTTTTTTTTTTTTTTTCAAATACATAATGGAGACGGAACATGTTTCTTGGAAAGTTGAGTTATTATTTGAAAATATGATTTTTTTTTTTTTGTCCTCAACACACCACTCAATGTTTACACTTAGCATTTGCATTGCATTTCATTAATGTTGACAGAAAATTAATTTTTTTTCCTTTGGTTATGTGTTGTTTCTGCTTATGATTTTTCTTTGGGCTCCCTCTTTAGCCCTCCATCTTTAGCCAACACTTCGCTCTGCCAGTCTTGAGGACGAACGAAAGTGGCCACTTGACAAACTTTATATTGGCAACATTTAAGATGGAATATAGCTTTTATAGCATACATCTGAAGTGCTACTTGGCATTAAGTACAAAACTAACACACGACTGTCCTCTGACGGCCCGACCTCCCGCCCGCCCGCTCTATGAAATCAACCAAGTGTTAGATGTGTAAGTCTTTCTTCACTTTTTCACTTCCCGGCTGTCATTGAAGTATTTAAACAGTACATTCCATAGAAAATAAAGTACGTTGTTGACGTTATTCAGGGATTTTAATTAATGCTTTTAGATTAAAATTGTGGAGATTTAAAACATAATTATGTAGGTAGAATGTGCCAGAGTTAGCGAAGCTGGAATGAATTTTTCTGGAATTTTAAATTTTTATACTGTGCAAAAAAAAAAAAAAATAAATAAATAAATACAAAAAACAAAACAAAGTTAAGAAGCAGTAAGTTCGGCCTGGCCGAACTTAGAATACCCTCCACCATTTGGAACAAATTTGGAAATTTTCAAAAAATAAAATCCTTAAAAAAATGCTGTTAAAATTTTAAAAATACCGAACATAGCCGTTATATTGGGGTCTTCTATACGACGTGGACCTACATAGGCATTCTTTGTCATAAACCATTACCATATTTAAATTCGAAACTTTAAATAAACGGTGAAGCTAAAATCATCAAAATATGGTATATAGGGAGGTACCGTTGTATCGGAGCTGTGCGAAGACCTGGACCAGCATAGACAATTTTCTGTCACAGGCTGTAGCATCCAATACGAACTTCAAATACGACAACTCAAACAATTTCGGTGGGTGGTTATTGTATCAAAATCGTCAAAACACCCAATATAGGGAGGTACTGATGTATGGGTCCTATACGAAGACCAGGACCAGTAAAGACAATTTTCTGTCACTGACTGTAGTTCCCATTACGAACTCTAAATACGTAATTTGAAACAGACGCTAAAATCATCCAAATGCTGAATATTGGGAGGTACCGTTATATGGGGGCTATACGAAGACGTGGACCTTCACAGACAATCTCCTGTCATAGGCTGTAGTATCCATTACGAACTTCAAATACCAAATTTGAAACAATTCCGGAAAAAAATGTCGCTAAAACCATCAAAATACCGAATATCGGGGGGTACAGTTATATGGGGCTATACGAAGATGTGGACCTACATGGCTCATTTTCTGTCTTAGGCTGTGTTTCCATTGCGAACTTCAAATACCAAATTTGAAACAATTCCGGTAAATAATGTCGCTAAAAGCATCAAAATACCGGGGGTACCGTTATATGGGCGCTGTACGAAGACGTGGATCTGCATGGCCCATTTCCTGTCTGAGGCTGTAGTATTCATTATGAACTTCAAATACCAATTTTGAAACAATTCCGGTAAATAATGTCGCTAAAATCATCAAAATAACGAATAATTGGGGGTACCGTTATATGGGGGCTATACGAAGACGTGGATCTGCAATACGAACTTCAAATACCAATTTTGAAACAATGGAATGACAAACTTAATATACCCTCTATACCATGGTGAAGGGTATAAAACTGTAAAAATATCCCTGTATATCTGGTATCTCGCCCACAAAGGGTCACATTTTTCAATACTTTTATCCGTCATAAATTACGAAAATTAAGCGATTCTTTAAAACTTGTTCATCAGTATTATCGGTTCATACTTTTAAAATATTTTTTCATATTTATACCCTACAACACTATGTGTTGGGGGTATTATAAGTTTGATTGGGCCAAAAATTATGTAACACCTCGAAATATTGGTTTCCCACATAGGAAAGTATATATGGATCTTCCTAGCTCGCCGAGCTGAGTCGATCTAGCTATGTATGTCCGTCCGTCCGTCTGTCCATGTTAATTTGTAATCACTCTACAGGTCGCAATTATGGCCCGATCTTCACGAAATTTAGAATGTAGGTGGGGCTTGGAGCAGAATAGAATCCTATTGCTTTTAGAGATGATAGCGGGTAAAATATACCATATCTTTTATGTTGAAAAAATCAAAATTTTTCATTAAACCGTGAATATTTTAAATCCCGACGAAATCACAAAGCCATCACAAGGTTACTTCTGACCTTTACATTGATGTTATTATCCAACAAATCGGATATATAGCAAAATATGTGCGATATATGTGTCTATCAAAGAAGATATGCTTGAAAGAGCTCTTATATGTCGAGAACGGCTGAACTGACAGTTCTCATTAATTCAGAATGGCATCTTGGCAGGAAGGAGGAAATAACGTCTAAAAAATCGCATAAAAATATCACTCTAAAGATGAAAATATTGATTTTGTAAAATTTTCGCATATTTTTTCAATTTTGTCATATTTTTGGCATATTTTCATTTCGAATTAAACATTTGGTAATATTTCTACAGCTAACAAAACTAAGTAGTTAGGATATTAGGTTATTATATACAGATCTCATTTATGGCCCGATACTTACGAAATTTTGCATGGGGATAAGATGAGGGTCAGAATAGAAGCCTACTCTTTTTGGAGATGATCGCCATATATTTAGGGGTTGAAATGGACCAAAAAACTGCAAAATTGTCGGCAGGTCGTAATTATCGCTCGATCCTCACGCACATTTGAATGGGGGTTACCAGACATTGCAAAAGCCAAGCAGTTTCGGATGGCCATCCAAAAATATTCAATGTGTGAAATAGTTTGCCAACTTTTGTAGACAAAATACGAAAATGTCCATTCCGGTGACTTTTTGGAGAATTCACAAATACAGGAAAGACGCACTTCTGACTATTTCGTTAACGCTGATTTCGTTGAAGAATATAACCAAATGTATGTATCTCATATAGATGCGTATCAGTCAAAAACCAATAATAAATGTTAATTTTTTGCCACTTCTGAGAGATTATAGGTCTTTGGGAAATATTGGTTCCAGATCTAGGAAGACCATTTACGTGCAACATCTTCCAATAAATTGGAAATCAGCAAATTAGTTTAAGTTACTATTATTCGAAAATTAGAGAACGAAACCTGATGGTTTTCTTTTATTATTTGTCACAATATCTTGTGGAATTCTTTCGAGTATCTCGCCTATACAAACTGTATGGTTTATTATAGTGTTGTAGGGTATTCAACGGTCGGCCCCGCTCGACTGTAGCCTTTGCTTACTTGTTTTTATTAAATTTTTTTCATTAATCCTAGTGCTGGTTGCAAATTCTTTTTTTTTAATCACTTCATTAGATCTACCGCATATCACTCGGTAAAGATATATTTTCAGTGGTGTTCTCTAAAATTTCCAGATAATTTAAGCCAATAATTAGCCAAGGATTTGCCAAATAACAAACTCCATTCCAAGTGGCTAAAAGTGTTCATTTTGCTAAAACGTTTTAGGCGACATTTACAAGAGTTATTTAAGACATTCATTGGTTTGGAAAAATTTTGTGGATAAACTGAGCAGGCCAAACCGGCAGGCAGACTGGCAAATACATGTCTACCCGATTTGCAACAACCACTCTGTCCTTCAATGGACGTATGGAACCATCATCTCTTGCCAGTATTAAAGATTTCACAAGGTTTGGTTGATTGCGACGGGTCAGTTGAAATCATCCAACTGACAGTGCGAATACTCTCTATCAGGTTGCTCTAATGAACACCCTAACATATCAAGTTCAAACATCACTGCTACCGATAGCACAAATGTCCGACATCCTAGATTTATGTTTAGTTGAACTATAGTCTAGTTGAGGCATAACTAGTGTTGTGTCTCTCTCTCTCTCCCACACAGTCTCTTTCCCCGCCTCGGTCTATGCGAATGATTTGGACATCATTTTACGGTGTTCACTTTTATTGCCACCGAACGGTAGAAGTCCGGGGTGGTAGGGAAAATTGGAAACAAAGTAGCAAAGATTGTGTGTATGTACGACGGGGTGTTAACATCAAACTGCTGGGCTAAACTTCATTTGAAATGTTACAAATGTGCGTCAACCGGAAAATTGTGGTCTAAACACAGGACGATGTATTGCTCATTCTCTCTCTTAAGACAAAGATGACCAAACACATTTGAAAGGACACATAAACCCAGATGTTATAGGGGTAGGGAGGGATTCACACCAATGTATGTGTGTGTGTGTTCGACTGACTGTGGTCAAGTCTTTGAATTTGATCCTCAGGAATCATTGGAATATACAACGATATTTTCCCCTCAGCCATATCAATGGGGACAAGGGGGGGCAAGAAATCCTTTGGCATGTTATGTCCATAGACAGACAATCAACTAAAATGTCACAACGAATTCAAAATGACATTTTTCATGGATCCTTTGCCAAAGTGTGGGTGTATGGACATGTGCGTGTGTGCGATTGTGAATATATATTATATATGAGACAACACCCACAATGATACCAATAAAATAAACCTTTTTCGGAAATCTAATAAATCAATCGTTGTTGAGTAGACCAGAGTAGATTTGATATAAAAAATGACGAGAAAAGGCGAAAGAAAATGTATTGAAGGCACGATGAGCTGTCACCTTTCTCACGAAAGGTGGGTATGTAAAGTGCCAATAGGAAATTGGAGAAATGAAATTGTCTATCGACAAAAAAGCAAGAAATGAGATTTTTTTTATAAAAACGAACAATCAGCCGAGGAAGCATTAAGGGACTTTCCCACGTGATTAGAAGGCTTTTAGGGGTTCAATAGAATTTCTAAAATGGTTTCTACCCACAAACAATGTGGAAAACGTATATATGTCACTTTTAGCATAGCTAGTAGTGACAACCACATATCCTCTGCATTATCAGTTGTTCAAAAGTAAAAACAAGTTAAAAAGTATCAGTCGGTGTCGACGACAGATATATACCCTCAGCCTGTGTTCGATTATTTAAATATAATTTGACTAGTGTTACAATTTTTCAAACGTTTGACCCTCTATGGAGCAGGTTCCGAAGGAATGGGCCAATATTGTAATTTCGTATCGGACCCAAAAATAGGATATAAATATTCCGACGTTCCTGGTATGGATTTTATCGACTCATATATATTCGCTTTATTTGAGTGTTTTGTTTTTCAAAATCTTGAACCCTATGTATGGGGGAGAAGAAAAGGTTCAATCTATACTACCTTTATAACAGATCTTGTGGTGATAGAAATATTGAGATGTGCCAAGTCTAAATGGAATCTGATGTTAATTTGGTGTTTTATGAGCTTCATGGGTATTCAAAATCTCGACACTTTGTGGGGGAGGTACCAGAAGGAGTGGTCCGATACATCCCATGTTAATACCAGATCTTGGGTTTCTAAAAATATTGAAATGTATGAAATTTGAAGACGTTCGGATCCTTACATCACATTATTTAAGAGTTATAATTTTTCAAAATGTTGACCCTTTGTGGGGGAGGTACTTGATGGAGTGGACCGATATTTTCCATTTTCGCACATGACCTAGCAGTGATGAAAATATGAGAATTCGCAAAGTTCACAATAGTCCAACGGATTGGTATCCGGAAATTTTGGTGGCCCTTGTGCGCTGGAAATGAAGCTAGGAACCTCATTTTGTAAACATTCTTGGGTGGCGCGTGCTAAGTGCGATGGTGCTGAATCCTGTTGGAATGTCCAAGGTCTGCGGCCAGAATGTTTGCGTGCGCAAGGCCTCCAGAATATTTTTGCGATAATTTTCGGAATTTACGACCATCGGCTGTTATGGCAGCGGAGTTGTGGTGGCCAACCGAAGGTGCACATTTTCAGCTGACGATTTTGGCAAGTAAATACGATCATTTTGTTGTTTACAAACTGCTCGACAACAAATGTGTTCTCATCGTAGAAAACCAAATTCGGCAGTTCACCACTTTCGGCCAAGCGAAGTAGCTCTTTTGAGTCTATTTTCTTTCTGTTGCGGTGTAAGTTCTTGCACTTTTTGGAATTTCAATGGCTTTACCCCGAGATCATTTTTCAATATTTGCCGAATGGAATATTGCGATATGTTCAGCTCACAAGCCATTTTTTGGACACTGCGACGCGGGTTTCGATCTATTCGCTTCTTTACTTCTTCTTTCGAACCATTTCTGCTGATGTTGCTGTTTTCTTCCGACGTCGGGCAACTTCCTTGACGTCGGGCTACGCTACCAGTATCATGGTCATTACAGATAATAAGTAGATCTGAAAATATAAGACACTTGCATCAGCATTTTAAAATTTTACAACTCAAAATAACCTAAGTGGAGGGGGCAACTCGCCTCTATTTCCAATTTTTTTAATATTTCGGATTGTTATTTTTTTCTAAATCTTATCATTTCAGGTATGTAGTGTCTTCGGCAACGCGAAGATTATTTTGATTAAAAATGTTAATCCTCAAGCGAGTCATCAAGGTAGTATTTTTTGTCCCTTTTTATACCCTCCACCATAGTATGGAGGGTATATTAAGTTTGTCATTCCGTTTGTAACACCTCGTAATATACATTTTAGACCCCACAAAGTATATATACTCTCGATCAGCATAAAATTCTATGTCGATTTAGCAATGTCCGTCCGTCTATCCGTCCGTCCGTCTGTGGAAATCACTCTAGCATCCGAACGAAATGAAGTAAGTTGATAAAATTTTACTCAAATGTGTATTATGTTTTCAGGATTTTTGGTATAGAAAATGGGCTACGTAGGTCCACGTCTTCGTATAGCCGCCATATAACGGTACCTCCCGATATGCGGTATTTTGATGATTTTAACAACATTATTTACCGGAATTGTTTCAAATTTGGTACTTAAAGTTCGTAATATATAGTACAGCTTAAGACAGAAAATAGGCCATGTAGGTCCACGTCTTCGTATGGCCCCCCATACAAAGGTACCTCCCGATATTCGGTATTTTGATGATTTAAGCGTCGTTATTCACCGGAATTGTGTCAAATTTGGTATTTGAAGTTCGCAGTGAATACTAAATCCCACGACAGAAAATTGTTTGTGCAGGTGGACCTGCCTCCGTATAGCCCCCATATAACGGTACCTTCCGATAATTGGTATTTTGATGACTGTAGCTACATTATTCACCGATTTTTTTCTAAGTTTCGCATATGAATATTGACCTATGCAGATCCATTTTGTCGTATTGACCCTAATATAACGGCTATATTCGGTATTTCTAAGATTTTAACGAATTTTATTGTTTTTGAGATTTGCCAAATTCGTTCCAAATGGTGGAGGCATTCAAAGTTCGGCCCGGCCGAACTTGTTTATCTTCAGTATAATTCTGGACTCTCTTTAAGCGAGATCGTAGCAATTATGAGAGATTGTAGAAAATTATGAGTCCTAAAATTCTGATACGGATCTTAGAAGACATCAAAATTCGAAGTCTTACCTATATGCCTGAAATGCATAAATATTAAAAACTCATTTAAGGGTTAAATCCTTACTTCATGTGAGATTATGCAAAATTCTAGTACAAGGTATAATTTTGAGAAGGATTATGTCAAAGGCAAAAACCTTGTTCATCTAATTTCACTGTAAGTCACCAAAGAAAAGAAATCTATATTTCTATTATATTTTAAAAAAATATACTTGCTTCATTGTTGGTAAAGAAACTTGAACAAATTTCCTACTGTGTTTGATCAATTTTCCCCGCCCTTTTTTGAGTTGGTGCATGAAAGTAACATTTAACTTTGTTTTGGACAGAAAGTGTGAAAGGAAGAATTATTCTAGAAAAAATTTCACCATAGGTCTCAGAACGAAATATATATCTGGGTTTAACAGTTTTTTAGAAAATTTCATTTGAATATTGAATATTTTTTGCTATTAATTTAACACGATTCCATTCAAAGTGAAAATCTGCCTTAATACAGTATTTTCTTGGAGAATGTGCCACAGGAAGTAATATTCGAGATCAAATATCATTATGAGTCTCTGAATAAGAGAAATGGGTAAACTGAATGTGCACCGTAAAAAATACCACCAATTTTGGTTTTGTAGCAACAGACATCCTTCCCAGAAAACATTGCACGCTCTGATCAAATATTAAACACATTTTCCTTTTTTTTTGTGCCAACGAAATAACCAAATATTCATAATTTTAGGATTTGCTATTGATTGCCTGTGCAGAGAAAATCTCAATCCTCTAATATTGCTCTTCCCCATCAATAAACAAAATTACAAACCGATATCCCGAAGGAATGTGAAATGGACGACATGTTGTTGGCCCATTTGCATTTAACTACCATAAAAATCGAACAAAGTATTATTTTATGCATTTCTGGCAAACACACATACATATGTACATTTATAAATATCTATGGTATCTAGCAGAGCGCTCGTTTCACATTTGATATTTATGAAAACTAAAATATTGTTTCTTTGAAACATATTTCTTTTTTGTCTTTTCAATTATAAATAAATTGAAATCATTCGAAAATGTAAAAAAAAAATCGTAAATCTGAAATGCTGTTATGTTTCCTTTCTTTTTATTAGGCAATTTTTAAAATGATGTATATCCTTTTGCTGCAGCATTTATAGTTGTTGTTGTTGCTCTTGCCGAGTGTCATAATCCTTAAAATTTCACAAAAATTTCCTTTGGTTTTATTTATAACCCAATTGAGTGTCACATTTCAGGCATTTCGAACAACATTTAACCATTAACACGCAAGACAAATTCTTCTGCGTGTGTGTGCGTGCGTGTAAAGGTAAGAAGTTTCAAAGATTTAGTGGTAATGTTGTAACATTCTTTCATTGTGGGATGTTTCCGCACACTTTTCATTCTAATGGCCTTTGGGTCATTTGGAATTTTACCCTAACTCTTTAATTGCTAGCCATGTAAGGAATGCCAATGGAATACTAGAATATGCTATTCAACACAAAAATAATTACAGGGAATGAAGGTAAATAGAAGACACGAGTATCGGCGTTTTTGAAAGTTTACATCGCAACCTAGCCTAAATAAGATTTCTGCCATTTTAAAGTAGTTTTCAACCATTTTTTTTGAAAAAAAAGGACCAAACAGGCCCCTGTGTTGACGGGTAAAATGTTCGACCACAATACTCCTCGTATTGTCTGCCATAATATTTGCAAAGGCACTATGTACAGGGTGAGATAAACTGCAACAAAGTCAAACGCCATAATTTTTACATTTTGTTTTTAAATTTTATTGAATGAAAGCAAAAAAAAATCGGAAATAGCATTAAATGTTAGAATAAGTTTAGATTTATTAGAATTGGTCACCTTTGGCACGAATTATGGCCTTCAAACGGCCAATGAAACCGTCACACGCTGCCCAAATGTTGCTCTGCGGTATTTTGGCCCATTCCCGGCGAAGCACTTGCTTAAGCTGATCGACACTTTGGTATTTTTTAGTACCAACCTTGCTTTCCCAAATACTCCAGACGCTCTAGTCCAACGGATTGATATCCTGAGATTTTGGTGGCCATTGCGCGCTGGAAATGAAGCAAGAAACCTCATTTTGTAACCATTCTTGGGTGACGCGTACTGAGTGCGATGGTGCTGAGTCCTGTTGGAATGTCCAAAGTCTGCGGCCAAAATGTTTGCGTGCCCAAGGCTTTAATACACCCTCCAGAATATTTTCGCAACAATATTCGGCATTGCTTCTGATGCAACGGTCGATTATTACGAGCATTGATTGCGGCCCACACTATCGCCATGGCCGGCGCTTGATTTCTGGTGTTCAACCGAAGCTACACATTTTCAGCTGACCTCCTTGGCAAGTAAACACGATCATTTTGTTTGTTTACAAACTACTGGACAACGAATGTTTTCTCATCGGAGAAAACCAAGCTCGGCAGTTTACCACCTTCAGCCAAGCGAAGTAACTCTTTAGCTTTTTTGAGTCTAATTTCTTTCTGTTGCGATGTTAGTTCTTGCACTTTTTGGAATTTCAATGGCTTTACCCCGTGCCCATTGTTCAATATTTGCCGAATGGAATATTGCAATATGTTCAGCTCACAAGCCATTTTTTGGACACTGCGACGCGGGTCTCGGTCAAGTCGCTTCTTTACTTTTCAAACCATTTCTGCTGATGTTGCTGTTTTCTTTCGTCCACTTTCTTGTCGCCGGACTACGCTACCAGTATCACGGCAACGAGCGATGGTACGAGACACATAAGATTTATTCACATTTAAATGCTGGAGTGCTCTAACGATAGCCACTTGGGGTTTTCCAAACAAATATAAAGAAATCACACTATCACGCTTGAATGCCATCACAAATAACTTTTTTTCTGGAAAATTCTCAACAAAATGCTTTTGTTCGCTTGTAAACAATATAATGAGCTGTCACTGGAATAATTTTAACAGATTTCGGATGAGTGGCTTAGGAATGACAGCAGTCTAAAATTGGTTGCAGTTTTTTCATCTCTCCCCCTGTGTCTAGGTATAATAGTTTTATAGAAAATGTCTTTCCAAAATTTATATACTACTTGTGCAAATTATGTGTGTACGGTTTTTTACCCTCAGTCACATGGCTAGAGAGGGTATTCATCATTTGATACGGCCAAAACGTACCTCATTGAAATATAGGCTTGAGACCCTTATCTCTTTGGATCAAAACCATTTCAGTTCATTTTCTGTCTGTCCATCCGTCTGTCTGGCTGTTGCGTACGATAACTCTCCAAGGGGGTATCCGTTTTAGGCCAAACTTAGTACATATTATTGTCAAACTTAGATCGAGTTCGAAGATGAGCAATATCGGTCCACTCTTTCTGGCACCTCACCCAAAAAAGTCGAAATTAAAAAAAAAAAAAAAAAAAAACAGTAAAGAAAGTCCCAAAGTCGGGCGGGGCCGATCTTATGATACCCTACACCACTTTGCTAATTTAGTAGAGCTCCACATAACAATTAAAAGTTTTTATGGAAGAATTCAATCATATACGCTATGATTATAATTATAATTTAAAGTTCAAAAGACTAAATATGCCGAAGCATTTGTATCTTTTAAATTCGGACTTGTATTGCCCAATTTGAAATCGGATAAAGATATATATGGGAGCTATAGCCAAATCGGAACCGATCTCGATAAAATTTGGCAAAGATATTTCTGAGCTGTATTTGATATATTTCCCTGAATATCGTTGTTACGGAGTGCATATTACGGCTGTGGGTAATAAATATAACAAATATCTGAACCGATCTCGATCAATTTTGGCATACTTATTTTCAGGCCAATGTGCAAAATTTCATACTATTCGGGCTGATATTACACGTTTGGTGCACAATAAAAGGCAAATCGGAGGAAGATATACATGGGAGCTATATCTAAATTTTGACCGATTATCTCCAATTTCAATAGGGGTTGTCCTTGGGCCAAACAAATGTTGTTTAGAAAATTTCATCTCAATCGGATAATAAATGCAACCTGCGTTTTGTTCACAAGAATACATGGACAGACGGACGGACGGAAAGACGGATTGACATGCATAAATCAACTCAGAATGTGATTCTATGTAGATCCTCAAAAGTAACTATGGGTCCATCTCGCTTCCTTCTCCATGTTACAAACAAATGCACAAAGACATAATACCCCTACCACTATGTGGCGTAGGGTATAATTAACTGCACAGAAAGAGAAAGGATAATCCGATATTTCTCCAAGTTTGCAAATCCTAATAGTTGCATCAGTGCTAATTCAATGGACAATGCCGGTCCACTGATCAAGTACCTCCCCCATCAAAATATTTTTATTAACCCAAGCTCTGGTGTGAAGATGGAATACATCGGTCCATTACTTCTGGTACCTCCCCCAGAAAAACTCACAATTTTAAATAACCAAAACGATCATAAAATCCAAAATAAGCATCCGCTTCACCTCATATTTTACGCAATCCTTTGTTTCTACTAACACAAGATCTGCTGTCGAGATGGGATATATCGGTCCACTCAATCAGTTACCTCCTCCACAGAAGGTCAACATTTTGAATACCCATGAAGCTCATAAAGCGCGAAATCAACATTTCAATCAGACTTGGCACATCTCCATATTTCTATCAACACAAGATATGTTATAAAGATGGTAGAGATCGAATCATTCCTTCTGGTACCTCCCCGACAAAGTGTACGTTTTTTAACGAGTGATGTAGAAAAAGTTAAAAAATCACAATTTTTGTCTTAGGAAAACTAATATAGCTCATCTCGTGTAAACGCCAATTCAATTAACATTTCTATTACAGCAAAACAAAATTAAAGTTGAATCGATATCTTTCGAAAAATGTTGGAAAATGAAACTCGATGGTGCCTGAATCGATATAACTTATCGATTTCGTTTTGATCTATAGGTGGCGCTTCCCAATATTCAAAAAAAAAAAAAAATGCAACGTAAACTATAAAAAAATGCAGTTTTCAAAAAAAAGAACGCGTTTCGGAACACTATTTAATATTTTAATCTAATTTGTAGGCTATCAGCCACTTTCGTATTACCATACAGGAACAGGGCCCAGAGGGTATAAACATGTTATTTCAATGCAAAAAAATAAAAAAAAAACAAAGAGTCCCCTTCTACTTCTTTTCATTCCCTCCTCACTTTTTAAGTTCTTTTAACTAAACTTTTATCAATTCAGATGTTTTTGTTCGTTTTCTTGCTTTTTTTGTTATTGTTTTTCTCTATACCCTTGATACAATTTCCAAGTTATTAATCAAGTCATGCTGACAAAAACGCTATCACGATTTTGGTTGGTTCTCCAATCTCCTTCAACGCACAGAGCGATAGAGCAAAACACGATTGATGATTGAATTGAGACAAATGGCAAGGATGCCAGAAAGAACAGAGACGAAATGTTTTTGAGTTATTATTTATCATCGTTAATGGCATTTCATCACAAATAGAAAGAAAAAAGCAATCGCATGAACAATCTTTGCAATCAGATTAAGTAACAAAAAAGGAAAAAAAAAAATGAAAAATGAATAATAAAAATCAAACAATAAAAGAAATTACACGAAAAGGAGAAAACATTCTAATATCCGTTCATTGAAAATAAAAACATTCCGAGGAAGCACTTAGTTAGTAATATTGACATGATTTGGGATACCAATAAGGAAATTATTTTCAGAACCATTTCAAAAAATGTCAAATTTGTTATAATTGGAAAATGTTCTTGAAAATTCTTATATTTTAGCCCTTGAAAAATCTGCTGCAGAATCCATGTTTGTAGTTTCGATAGTCCTTAAAAAACAAAAACATGTGCAAGACATTCAAACTTTAAAACTCTTTAAAAAATATCAAGTTATCGTCATTATCAAAATCACAAAAATTTGGAAGCTGCCTTTATTGAATGTATTTTGAAACAAATTAAAACGTATCACTCAGTTTCGCCGGCATATGTTCGATAATTCAAATATATTTTGACTTGTGTTACGATTATTCAAATTGTTGACCCTCTATGGACTAGGTTCCGAGGGAATGTGCCAATATTACAAAATTCGTATCGGACCTAAATAAATATGATATAAATATTGCGACGTGAGACTATATCTGTTACTTCCTTCATGTGACAATTTTAAGAAAATGTTGAAATATGCGTGAGGGAGGTACCAGAAGGAATGATCCGATTTCTACCATCTTCATTAAGATCTTGTGTTTATGGAAATTTTGAGATGTGCCGAGTTTCAATGGAATCGGGTGTTAATTTCATGTTTTATTAGCTTCATGAATATTGAAAATTTTAACCCTTTGTGGGGGAGGTACCAGAAGGAGTGGACCGATATTGTCCATCATCGAACCCGATCTAAGTTTGACAATAATATTATGATGTACCTAGTTTGGATCAAATCGGATACTCCCTTCTGGATCGGATACTCCCTTATCGTGCAGACGGATGGACGGACATCTCTAGATTGACTCCAAATGTCCTGAAACAGATTTGCTCCTAAGAGACCTAGGGTCTAAAACAGTTATTTTGATGAGGCACGTTTTGGCCGTATAAAATGGCTGAGGGTACAGGGTTGCCCATATTCGACGGACCTTTGGGCCCATTCCAATCGCAGGCAACATTCTTTGCGTCAATTGAATTTTGTACGGGAACAAATGCAAATCAATGCGAATAATCCGTTGTAAAGTGGACCGAGCCATGCCCAACTGCTGAGAACGGCATTTTTGGGATGTTCTTGGGGACCTCTCAACACTGGCTCGTACGGCAGCGATATTCTCGGCCGATCGCCTTGGTCGACTTTTATATGGCCTCTTCGGATTAGAAAGAGCCTTACCAGTCGAAAATTTTTTGTATAAACGCTTAATGGCGTTCTTAGAAGGCGCACTTCTCACATTTTTTTTACAATTGACTTCTTCTGTTGAATGTAAATTTCAAGTTTTTCAGAGAGCTTGCGTGGCGTGTATTGATTCATGGTAAAAATCTGCTTGGACTGACGCTTCAAACGCGGTATGTCATTAAGCGATGTGACATCTCTGTCAAAAGTTATGGCGTTGCCAGATGGGTCCGTCGATTATGGGCAACCCTGTATAAAAACTTAAACTGTCGCAAATCAGGAGGTACATGTATGTGGAGGCCTATATAAGAAAGGTAGGTCAACATTGAATAATTTTTGCGAGGAGTTAAGTGAAAAAAGTATTTCTACATTAAATATTTTTTGGGTGCAGTTGAAGCTGCCCTATGAGAATCGGGAATATAGAGCATATTCGACAGCTGATGTGCTTGTCAATTGGGGTCAAAAGTATTCAAAATACCGGAAATCAGGAGCTATCGTTAAAAGGGGACTATATCAAAATGTGGACCTACATTAAATACGAATATGTTTTATGAGGAGTAAACCTAACCACCGAGAAACCGAAATGTAAAATTACAGCAAATCTGGTTTGGAGTTGCGATCGAGAGTGGATCTACAGTACACTCGAATGAGAACTCGAAATATAAAATTACTGCTGATTTGGTAAGAAATTAATGGCGAAATCTTGAAAAATACCGGAAATCAGAAGGTACCACTGAATATAACAAAAAGTGCACCAATATTGAATTTTGCAACGAGGAGTAAAACTACCCAATGATTATCTGATTTGGTTAAAATTTGGCAAAATGTGAACCGTTTAGAGCTCAATATTGCAATACCACTTTTCATTCATTTATTTTGAAAATTGTAACCCGTGTCACGATTTATACCACAGCTAGGATTTGGTCGTTTTTTACTTGCGAGTGAAATATAATAGAGAGCAGGAGTGCTCGAAGAGTAGGACTTTTACTCGAAGCTCTCTTTCTCTCTCCATTGTTGTGTTTTATGTGGAAGCCATCGTGAGTTACTTCTCTTGGAAAAATAACAGTGGCAGTCAAAATGCTCAAAATAGAATAAAACTTAGGTATAAGAGTGTAATTGAGTGGAAAAATATTTTTTTTCTTTGATAATTTGGCTGACAAATAGACATATTTTAAATTTATGAAAAAAAAAGACAATAAATAAAAGTGAACTCGACGAGAGTAGAATCTCCTCGATTTTATGCGGATATTTCTCTTCTGCTCCGTTTCATTTTTTCCGTTTGCACAATACAAAATATAAACTTTTATTACATTTTCGTAATTTTCGTACCCTTTAAGTGGGAATTTCCAAGAATTCAGCCTAATCCTTAGATTTCAAGATTGTAGCTTCAGCCTTTTCGTCTGGGTATTGATTCTCGACCAGTCAAATTATATTCCAATTATGTTTATCTTTCTTTCGATTTTCAACCAAGTTATAGTATTTAATAAAACCCTTCCTTTCTAGCCCCCCTTCTAAGCTTTTACCGCCATTGCTAACTTTTAACAAAGACAACTTTTCACAATATCCTTATCTATTGACCCCAATTTTTTATTACTAACTCTCACCTTATGCGGTTAAATTCTGCAATTTGAATTTGAAATCAAAACAAGGCATGCATACATGTGTGAAAATGTAGTCAATTACTACAATTGCAGATACATACATATGTATGTATCTATCTATGACTTCACCCACAAATGTGCTGCATACATATCCATACATTTGCAAATTGAACTACAGATTTTTCCTTTGGAATTTTGGATTTTCAATCATGTAAATCGGATATTGCCTGTTTATCACATGATGGAGTTTTAGCAAAATGGGCATAGATTCTTTTAGGCAAGAACATATGGATGGCATAGTAGATGCATAAAAGGATGTAGACTTAAACTTTTTTTAATTGAAAAAAGGGGGGAAATTAGTTTCTTCGCAGAGCAATTTTTTGTATATTATTTGTAATAAAATATAAGCTATGCTATACTAGACAAACTATACAGGGTGAGATAAAAAAAATGCAACAAAACCAAAATCCATAATTTTTATTTTTTTTTTTAATTTTATTGAATAAAAGCAAAAAATGTCGGAAATAGCGTCAAATTTTAGAATAAGTTAAGATTTGTTCGAATTGGTCATGGCACGAATTATGGCCTTCAAACGGCCAATGAAACCGTCACACGCTGCCCGAATGTTGCTCTGGGGTATTTTGGGTCATTTTCGGCGAAGCGCTTGCTTGAGGTGATCGACACTTTGGTATTTTTTGGTGCCAACCTTGCTTTCCAAGATACTCCAGACATAATAGTCCAACGAATTGGTATTCGGAGATTTTGGTGGCCATTGTGCGCTAGAAATGAAGCGAGGAACCTCATTTTGTAACCATTCTTGGGTGGCGCGAGTGCGATGGTTCTAAATCTAAGTCCTGTTGGAATATCCGAAGTCTGCGGCTAAAATGTTTGCATGCCCAAGACCTTAATACACCCTCCAGAAAATTTTCGCGATAATATTCGGCATTTATTCTGATGCCACGGTCGATTAATACGAGCGGAGAGCAACCATCTGCTGTTATGGCGGCCCACACCATGGCCGGCGCTTGAGTTCTGGTGGCCAACCGAAGGTGCACATTTTCATCTGACCTCTTTGGCAAGTAAACACAATCATTTTGTTTGTTTACAAACTGCTGGACAATGAATATTTTCTCATCGGAGAAAACCAAATTCGGCATGTAGTTACGGATTATTAGGACAAACTTTTTGGTTCAAGAATCGTGTTTACCCTATACGTCATATTTTCTATTTAACTTCCCCAAATTATGGTATTTTGATTATTAGGTCGGGTTCGGAGATGGACAATATCGGTCCACTCCTTCTGGTACCTCCCCCACAAATGCTTGAAATTTTCAATAGAATATTTTACTGCACAGAAAGAGAGACGATTATCCGATTTTGCTTCAACTTTGTTCTAAGTCAGATGTGAAATATCGGTCCACTCCATCCGATACCTCCCGCACAAAGAGTCAACATTTTTAATATTTACAACTCTTATAAAATTTGATGTAAGAGTCCGATTGTCTTTAAATTACACACATCCCATTATTTGTTCTAGCACAAGATCTATTGGGATGCGATATATCGGTCCATTTCTTCTGGTAACTCTCCCACAAAAGGGTCTAAGTTTTGAATAACCAAAACGATCATAAAATCCGAAATAAGCATACGGTTTTCTTTATATTTCACACATCCCATTATTTCAACTAACTCAAAATCTGCTGTAAAGATATGATATATCAGTCCACTCCATGTGGTACCTCCCCCACAAAAGATTCACATTTTAAATGTCCCTGAAGCTCGTATAGCGCGAAATTAACATCCGATTCCATACAGACTTGGTACATCCCAATTTTTTCATGAACACAAGATCTGTTATAAAGATGGTAGAGATCGGACCATTTCTTCTGGTACCTTCCTCACAAAGGGTCAAAGTTTTGAATAATCAAAACGATTGTAAAATCCGAAATAAGCATCAGGTTCTCTTCGTATTTCACACATCGCATTATTTCTACTAATACAAGATCTGATGTGAAGTTGAGATATATTGGTCTACTCGTTCTGGTACCTTCTTCACAAAGGGTTAACATTTCGAATGTCTATGAAGCTCATAAAACTCGAAATTAACATCCGATTCCATTGGTTTCCTTGCTACATCTCAATATTTCCATGAACACAAGATCTGTTATAAAGCTGGTAGAGATCGGACCATTTCTGCTTGTACCTCCCCCACAGAGGGTTCTCTTTTCAAATTTCACACATACAAACATGTTTGCTAGCACAATATCTGTTGTGAAGATAATAAATATCTGCGAACCCCTTCGGATAACTCACCCAAAAAGAGTCGCAATTTTAAATACTCTTATCTGTTATAACTTGCGAAACAAGTCAGCGATTCTTTACAACTTGCTATATCTAAATATTTCTCTCAACCATAAACCTGCGATGAATATAAAATTCGATATAAATGTTCGATTTTCTTGTCATTTTGCCCATACAAATATTTTTATCTGTATTAGATGAAGTTTTATAATTGAATACTTCGGTGGACTATATCTGGTACCTCACGCACATTTTAACATATTCTAAAAATTAATACATATCTCATATAAATTGAAAGAAGTAGTCGATATAATCCAAACCTGGCGCGTCCCAATATTTATATAATATTTATTTGGGTTCGATACGAAAGGAATAATATTGGTCCATTTCATCGAAAACTACTCCATAGGCGGTAAATAATTTGAATAATCATAACACAAGTGAAAACATATTTAAATAATCGACTGATACTTTTTAACTTGTTTTCTTAGAAAGAAATGTGTAGTGCCTAAAAGAGCGATCTAATAGCGCTGAATATGAATGTGACAGAATCACATTACATATGATCCTAACAGTATGTCTTAACTAGCCTTAAGTCAACGTGCTTGCCTTGTTTGTATACCTAGACTAATCATACAACTTTGTACGTATTAGTTCCGATATTTAATTGAAATAAAAAAAAACTTAGCCAAAAAGTTATGTACATAGCCGAACCACAGCTGCTGGGCCAACCAACGGAAATATTTGCTTAGATAATATTTATTCCAACCGTAATAATATATGCAGTCGAACAAGGAAAACAAAACTGTGTACATAACCTCAAAAAAAAAATAATAATATTCATAAAATATGAATATCTGTACCAATAACTACAATAAAATTCTGCAAACAATCGCGGATTATATAATTTAAAATTCACAAAAAAAAAAAGAAAAAAATAAAAACGAAACCGAAGAGTGGTAAATTCAACAAAAATTAAAAAATAAATAAAAATTAAAAATAAAAAATATATATTTACCCATAACAAAAACAAAAAGACAACAAAAAATTATACTGGACTAAAAGTGAAGGGGGGCAAAATAGTTGTAGTAAACACTTGTTGTTGTTATAGCCTGCTCCGACGTTTGTTTGCATATGTATTTATGTACATTAGCAGTCTGTTTGCTTTTGGGAGCGCACTTGACAGAATTCCTATTTGTTAATAGATATTGTTATTGCTATTGTTGTTGTTTTTCTCTGACGATATCAACGTTATGTCGATAACAACTTAGGCATGCATGAATGGTCACCAGACCAACAATTACCCGACCCGTTGTCATATATAGCCACATGTACATGTGTGTGTGTGTGTCTTTTGAGGGACGGTTTGACAAATCAACTGACCGACCAACCACAATATTACCCGGAGACATTACAAAATTTATTTACAACATTCACCCAACGTCTGTTTGGTTTCGGTATACCCCTCACCGCATTCCAATGCATTGCATTGTGCGGTGGGTATTTTAATTTTGCCGTTCCGTTTGTAACTCATCAAAATAATACTTTAAGATCCAATGAAAAATTTACTTATCAGCGAAAAATTGTGTTTCCAAGTAATGAGGCTATTTCACCCTCAGCCATATGGCTAAAGAGGGTATATATCATTTGATACGGCCAAAACATAACTCATCAAAATAACGGTTTAAGGCCCTAGATTTCTATGGACCAAATCCGTTTTAGGACATTTGGAGTCGATCTAGGGATGTCCGTCCATCTATCTGCCCGTCCGGCTGGTTGGTGCGCATGATAACTCTCGCGAGAATATCCGATTTAATGCAAACTTGGTAGGTCGAATTCGAAGATGGGCAATATCGGTCCTCTCCCTATGGTACCTTCCCCACAAAAGCTCAACATTTTCATAAAAAAATAATTTACGTCATAGAACAAGAAAGGAATTTAGCAAATCCTAATATATGTATGAGTGCTAGGTCGGGAAGGGTTACCTTCCACGCAAAGTGCAGACATTATGAATATTCATAACTTTTATAAAAGTAAGAGTTCGATTGCCTTCAATCTTCACACATTCCAATATTTCTACTAACACAAGATCTGATGTGAAGAGGTTAGATATCATCCCACACTTTCTGGTACCACTCCCACAAAGGGGACAAAATTTAATTCGGCACATCCCAATATTTGCATCGGACCACTCCTTTAAGTACATTCCCCACAAAGGGTCAATATTTCGAAAAATCGCCTCTCAAGTGAAATAATAAATACAGGGTGAGATAAAAAAACTACAACAAAGTCAAAAGCCGTCATTTTTTACATTTTTTTAAAATCGCATCTCAAGTGAAATAATAAATACAAGGTGAGAAAAAAAACTACAACAAAGTCAAAAGCCATAATTTTTTACATTTTTTTTTTAAATTTTATTGAATGAAAGCAAAGAAAGTCGGAAATAGCATCAACTTTTAAAATATGTTTAGATTTGTTCCAATTGGTCACCTTTGGCACGAATTATGACCTTAAAACGGACAATGAAACCGCCACGCGCTGCCCGAATGTTTCTCTGCGGTATTTTGGCCCATTCCCAGCGAAGCACTTTCTTGAGGTGATCGACACTTTGGTATTTTCCAAAATACTCCAGACACAATAGTCCATCGGATTGGTATCCGAAGATTTTGGTGCCCATTGTGCGCTGGAAATGAAGCGAGGAACCTCTTTTTGTAACATTCTTGTGGGGCGCGTGCTGAGTGCGATGGTGCTGAGTCCTGTTGGAATGCCCAAGGTCTGCGGCCAAAATGTTTACGTTCCCAAGGCTTTAATACACCCTCCAGATTATTTTCGCGATAATATTCGACATTTATTCCCATGCCACGGTCGATTAATACGAGCGGAGAGCGGTCATCGGCAGTTATGGCGGCCCACACCATCACCATGGCCGGCGCTTGAGTTCTGATGGCCAACCGAAGGTGCACATTTTCAGCTGACCTCTTTGGCAAGTAAACATGATCATTTTGTTTGTTTACAAATTGTTGGACAACGAACGTTTTCTCAACGGAGAAAAACAAATCCGGCAGTTCACCACTTTCGGCCAATCGAAGCAACTCTTTAGCTGTTTTGAGTCTGTTTTCTTTCTGTTGCGGTGTAAGTTCTTGCACTTTTTGGATTTTCTATGGCATTACCCCGAGCTCATTTTTCTATATTTGTCGAATGGATTATTGCGATATTATCAGCTCGATACCACTTGTGGTTTTCCAACCAAATATAAATTCCATCACGAATTACTTTTTTTTTTTCTGGAAAATTCTCACCAAAATGCTTTTGTACGGTTGTAAACAGTATAATGAGCTGTCACTAGAACAGCTGTACGACGAGTGACTTCGAGGTGAGAGCAGTCTGAAGTTGGTTGCAGTTTTTTTTATCTCACCCTTTATATTTATCAATACCCAGTGATTATGCTGAAGGGTATAAAGCTTTCGTTCATGCCAAACTTATGCTGCTTTTCTTCTCGCTTCTCCTTTTTTTCTTACGTGTCGTCGTCTATCTTCATCACATGTGTAGTCAAATATAAAAACGACAATGTTTTTCGTTTTTCTAAAATCTATGGAATTAGCTTCTTCGCATCTGCCGGCAATTCCCATTCTGCTGGCTCTCCCCCTCACCCAATCGCTTGCAGAAGAAGAAGAAGCAAAAATGTCTTGACAATAAATGACAACAACAAAAATCAAAATGTGTTTTTTTTTTTTTTCTTTTACAAAAATTACTTATGTATGCAAATAACGTACAAATTCAAGTAAAATTGAAAGGTAGCAACAACAACGTCAAGTCAATCAATCCCCCCTTCCCGCACACATTGCCGAAGTCTTTGGAGACGACAAACACCAATAAACGCAGAATAAATATGGATTTTATCTTTTGAGATATTTCTCTTTGCTTTTGTTGTTGATTTGTTGATGGAAATTTGTCAAGTCAAAACAATGAAGGAAAACGCATAAATTTCCCTTGGAATTTCTACAAATTAATAACTATTTGCAATGCAACAAGTGTTTGGGAGCAGGTACAGAACCAGCCATGGGTGATGAGTCAGGACTTCAGATATTTTTGGTGAAAAAAATTGCATTGAAAAGTGGCAAAATTCCTGAAAAATTTTTGTTGTGCCAAACGCCATTTTGACAATAAATAGTTATGTAGAATAATACATGCATAGCATACTTTTAGGCAGGCGAAGAACTTGCAATATTGAACGCTAGTTTGCACATCATGTTATACAGTGGTGGCCAAAACATATGCAACAAATATTAGTTTTTTAAGAAGTCCTCTAAAAAAATATTTTCTAAAGGAAACAAACGGAACTTGTTATAAATTTTTTTAGCTCATTTTATTGGTTAACAGAAAATAAAATTTAATCCATACTTATAACAAAGAAAACATAGAAAATTTGTAGATATTCAATATAGTCTAATATTTGGTTGGTCAAAACATATGCAACCAATCATTGTGTTAAATTGTTTGTGCAAGAATATTAATATTTTGTAGCAAATCCTTTATTTTTAATTACAGCCTGACATCGGCGACGCATGGACGATATAAGGTTGTCAATAAAATGTTGAGGAATCGATTTCCAGGCCTCTTCCAACCTGTTGTACAAAATATTCGTATTTGTACAATTTTCACGATTGATTCTTTGATTGACGATTTCCCAAAGGTTCTCAATGGGGTTTAAATCAGGTGATTGCGGTGGCCATTGCATTACTGCAACATCATTTTGTGCTAACCACGATTTAACAACTCTTGAAGAGTGTTTGGGGTCGTTGTCGTGCTGGAATATCCATCGCAATGGCATCTCATACTCTGCATATGGTAGCATTACCGTTTCCAATATGTCTTTGTACATGTACTGATCCATTATTCCATTAATTCTATGCAATGGACCTACTCCTGCAGCAGAAAAACACCCCCACACCATTACGCTGCCTCCTCCATGTTTCACTGTCTTTGTACAGTATCGAGCTTGGAGCCGCTTATTAGGTGGTCGCCGTACATAACGCATACCATCGCTACCAAAGACGTTAAATTTGGATTCGTCGCTAAACAATACAGTTCTCCATTTCATTTCTGTCCAATGTAAATGCTCCTTTGCAAACTGCAAACGCTTTTTTTGATTACGTATGGAAATAAGAGGTTTTTTGCTGGGCGGCGGGCTGGAAGGGAGGCATCATTTAGACGTCTGCGAATAGTCCGATCAGAAATTTGTATTGGGAGTGTTGCAGCAATTTTTGAGGATGTGATAAAAGGATCTTTTTTCACTTTTTGGATTATTAAATTGTCCGTACGATTAGTTGTTTTGCGAGGTCGACCTCCGCTGTGTTGTACCGAAACATCCGAATTCTTTTTAAAATTCGCAATAATGCGAGAAACTGAACTTTTATGCACCTTGTATTTTAGTGAAATATTTTTTGTGACATTCCTTCGGAAAAATCGGCCACAATACGTTTCTTAGCTCGATTCCGAACTTATCCCGCGCCATAATTAAATATCTTTTTTTTACTTTTAATCGAAATTCTACTGCTAATTTGTGCAAGGTTATCCGTGATTAATACAGTTTCAACAAATATATTATGAAACACGTGAGAAAAAGTGGTAAAAATACCGTTATCCGTAAATGATCGAAGAGTTGCATATGTTTTGTCCATATCCATTTTTAGGTTATCGATAAACATAAAAAAAAATTGACAAAATCAAAACCAGATGTTGTTCTGGTACATATGATCGGTGTCTAAGTTACTACAGAGGAATATAGATGTATTATTAACGTATTGCTTGGAACAAAAATTGCTTTTATGAGTCATTTTACAATATGTGATGTCCAGTTGCATATGTATTGGCCACCACTGTATATAACTTATAACTTATGTTAAAGTCATATGTAAAGTGACTTATTTAAAATTTATTTTACACGTTTTAGAGCATACTTTTAGGCGCTCACACAGTATTTAAACTAAACTAAAAAACTAAAGAAAGTCTTAAAGTCGGGCGGGGCTGACTTTATGATACCATACACCACTTTGCTGATTTAGTAGAGCTCCGCATAACAATTAAAAGTTTTTATAGGAGAATTCAATCATACACGCTATGATTATAATTATAATTTAAAGTTCAAAGGACTAAATATGCCGATGCATTTGTATCTTTTAAATTCGGACTTGTTTTGCCCAATTGGTGCACAATTAATTTGAAATTGGATAAAAATATATATGGGAGCTATATCAAAATCGAAACCTATCTCGAAAAAAATTGGCAAAGATATTTCTGAGCTGTATTTCATATATTTCCCTGAATATCGTTGTTACGGAGTGCATATTACGGCTGTGGGTAATAAATATGACAAATCGGATGAACAGTATATATGGGAGCTATAGCTATATCTGAACCGATCTTCACCAAATTTGACATGCAAAATTCCATCCTATTTGGGCAAATATTAGACGTTTGGTGCACAATCAAAGGTAAATCGGACGAAGTTATATATGGGAGCTATATCCAAATCTGAACCGATCTCCATAAAATTTAGCAAATGTATTTCTGAGCTGTATTTGATATATTTTCCCAAATATTGTTGTTACAGAGTGCATATTACGGCTGCGAACGACAAAAGTAGCAAATCGGATGAAAAATATATATGGGAGCTATAGCTATATCTGAACCGATTTCGATCAAATTTGGCATACTTATTTTCAGGCCTAATTTGGTTGTATGTGCAAAATTCCATACTATTCGGGCTGATATTGCACGTTTGGTGCACAATAAAGGGCAAATCGAACGAAGATATATATGGGAGCTATATCCAAATTTTGACCGATTAATAGGGTTCGTCCTTGGGCCAAACAAATGATTTGTGCCAAATTTCATCTGGATCGGGCAATAAATGCGACCTGTACTTGTTTACAAAAATACATGGACAGACGGACAGACGGACGGACGGACATGCATAAATCGACTCAGAATGTGATTCTATGCAGATCATCAAAAGGAACTATGGGTCTATCTTGTTTCCTTTTGCCTGTTACAAACAAATGCACAAAGACATTAATACCCTGACCACCTTGTGGTGTAGGTTATAAATACATTTCAAAGTATATTATAAAATTATATACCATAGTATATAGCGTAGTATATTGTCTAAAAATTCTGGAGGCTCTTAAAAGTATGCTATAACAAGTAACTAGTATCAGTCGGTTTTCCGACAGATTTATACCCCAGCCTTGAATTATGATATATCTACTGTTGCCCTCTTATGGGGAAGGTTTCCGAAGCAGTTGGCCAATATTGACCAATTCGCATCTGACTTAAAACTGATAAAAATACTACAACGTGCCAGATTGGACTATATCGACTACTTCCTATTCCTTTATATGAGATATGTGCAAATTTTTTTGGAAAATGTGGAAATATGCGTGAGGTAACAGATATAGCGGAACGAAGTATTCCATTTTCATACTTCATCTAATACAGATAAAAATATTGGTACGAGCAAAATTTAAGGAAATCAAAAATTTATATCCGATTTTATGCGAAATCATAAATTTCAGATTTCGGGTTGAGATGAATATTTAGATATAGCAAGTTGTTCAGAATCGCTGCTTGTTTCGCAAATAATGACAGATATAAGTATAGAAAATTGTGACCCTTTGTGGGAGAGGTACCAGAAGGGATTCTCAAATATCTATTATCTTCACAACATATCTTCCGTTAGCTAAAACATTTAGATGTGTGAAATCCTTAGAGAGTTGGATGCTTTATTCGCTTTCTTTGAGTGTTTAGCTTTTCAAAATTTTGAACCCTCTGTGGGGGGAGGTATCGGAAGGAGTGCGGCGATATATCCCATATTCACAGCAGATCTTGCGTTAGTAGAAATAATGAGAACCAGGTGTTTATTTCGCATTTTATGATCGTTTTAGTTATTCAAAATTTTGAGCCTTTGTGGGAGAGGTATCAGAATGAATGATCCGATCTTTACCAATTTTTTTTAACAGATCTCGAGTTGATAGAAATATTAGATGTGCCAAGTCTGAATGAAATTGGATATTAATTTCGCGTTATATAGATATTCAGAATTTGACCCTTTGTGGGGGAGGACCCTTGACCCTTTTACCCTTGGGTTAATAAAAGTAATGTAATGTGCAAAATTGGAAGATATCGGAATTTTACATCACATTTTATAAGAGTTATAATTATTAAAAATTTTGACCCTTTATGTGGGAGATACTGATAGAATTGACCGATATTGTCTATTTTCGCACCTGACCTTGCACTGATGCAAAAATTACGATATGCAAAGTTGGAGCAAAATCGAATCGTCCTTTCTCTTTCTCTTTCTTTCATCAAATATTTTCTTTGAAGAGGTGAGCCGATATTGATCATCTCCGAACTCGATCTCAGTTTCATAATCATGTTACGATGTACCTATTTGGATCAAATCGATACTCCCTTCAAGAGTTATCGTGCGCACCAGCCAGACTCCATTGTCCTGAACGGATTTGGTCCCAAAGACAACTAGGGTCTAAAATCGTTATTCCGATAAGCCGCGTTTTTGGCCGTATTAAAAAATGATATATACTCTCTGTAGTCATATGACTGAGGGTATACCCCATTATGGATGTGCTGTCCAAGGAAGGTGTGCACTCAGACAGTAATATCTTATTAACAAAATTTTCCAATGAAATCGGCTGCAATTTGGTATATCATGTTGCTAATGGTCACTTAACCCTTGCCAAAAATCTTATAGACTCCATAAGGCACTACCTCATTTTTTTTTTGTTAATTTGACGCTGTTGACTATAGGTTCCAATAAAGAGCAATAAAAGGGTTTTCCGTAAACTTTAAGGAAATTTTCTTCTCTTCAAGATATTCTTAAATCCAGTTATTTATTATCCTTCCTTCCAGTCCCGTAGTATTTTCATTGATTTCAAGCAGAATAATCATGGAGGGGGTTTGTAGAAGCGGATAAAAGAAAATTAACAGAACAATAAATGGGGAATAGCACACTTGAATGAGTCAGAAAATTGAAAAAATTATCATTAAAATTGTGAGAGATGCAGCACAGGAAGAACAAGGAAAGATGCGATGCGAAAAGGAAAAATGCTTTAATAGATCAAAGAAATCAACAGAGCTGGGATCAAAGAATTTCTTCTGAATTTCTCGTGAATTTCTTGCAGGATAAATGAAAATTACCCAGCAAAAATGTTGTAACAAAACTTACTTTGCCTTTGCAGTTGCCGGTAAGCGAAAGAATTTTGGATTATTACTATAAAAATAACATACATTATTATCTTACCTAGTAATGAGTAATGGAGTCACATTTTTTGAATGTCCGACTACAATACCTGAGGTACTGGTTAGAATCTACGTGCCGACAAACAAACAAATGGTAAAAAATAACAAGAGTTTTCCAACGCACATGCAGGTCAATAAACAAGTTCGCAAAAATACTCATTACAAATCTGATTACCTACCCATTATTTTAAAGAAGCCATGTCGCACGAAATAATTAGTTATTTTTTTTTTGCCATAAGTACTCATTTATCCACATTAGCCGTATAAGGTAATTATATAAGTACTTATTTATAGACGTTTTTCGGGCGACATGCTCTCGTTCAAATAATTGGTTTTTAGACATTAGCTTTTAGTGGTTAGTCGGCATATATACCTCCAAAGTTTTTCGTTGCAATATTCTAAAAATGTAACAGGAGCTTTTTGAACATAGGTTATGTCCCTGTTAAAATAAGGGTTTTGTAGGCCGTTTTGTAGGTAGTTCCGGTATCAAAATATACCTAACTAGCAAATGGGCACTACTTCGTATGCGGAAAAGGAATTTATATTACCTGAAGTTATACGTGATTTTTCCCCAAATAGAATACATTCTAAAAATAGAAGACCACAAAGTACTTTTCGTACACGTTTTAGTACGGATATCCAACTTCCCATCTAAAGGCTACTCACGGTGATTCCTATACCAATATATTCCATTCTAGTTCTCTTCCCATACTCTATGTCACATTTAGTACTTTTCGTACGTTTTTTGTTCCAATTTCTACAACGACATCTTCCTTTAGTAATTTTTAATCATCCATTCACCAAAAATCAAATTGTACCAAATTTAGTACAATGTAGTACAAACTACATCTTTGTGTGGATGTACCCCATCAATGACCCTCATTCGAAATTTCGTACTTCCAGCTCTATCCCATACCTAAATATCGAATTTATTATCATTTAGTACTTTTTAGTACGTATATTCAAATCAACCTTCATATATCAAAGAAATGATCTAAATACCAAATTTCAGATTTTAAACTCCATTCCTTCCCAAAATTCCCATTTTAGTACCATTTTATAATTTTCGTAACTTTTTAGTACATTTTACAAAACCACCTTCCCATCTCAACTCTACACACAAGCAGTGACCCGAATATTAACATTTCAAATTTCCATCTCCATCCTTTCATCCAAATCCAAATTGTACCAAATGTAGTACCATTTAGTACTTTATTAGTACTTATTTCTAAATCAACATGTATACATCAACCCAACCGCACAAAGCATGATTATAATATCAAATTTCAGATTTAGAACTCTTTTCCTCCCCCAAATAGCCGATTTACTTCCATTTAGTACTTTTTAGCACGTATTCCCCAACCATATTCAAATCTCAACCCCTCACACTAACAGTCCTAATTTCCCCAATTTTCATCCAAATTGTACCAAATGTAGTACCATTTAGTACTTTTCTAAATATTTGAAAAAGTGATCTAAATATCAATTTAAGATGTCCAACTATAGTTTATACTCAAATTAGTACCATTTAGTTGTTTTCGTACTTTTTTGGAACATGTTTCCAAAACCATCTTCAAATCTCAACCCTACACACTAACAGTGACCCCAATGTCAAAATTTTAAATTTTCAGCTTCATCCGTTCATCCAATGATGCCATATTTAGTAAATTATGTATATTGGTGCACTTATTATTCGAATTTCCAAAAAATCCCTTTGCTTGATCTATCCTACACACATCAAACCTATACCTTCCCTATATACTAAATGTAATACTTTTAGTACATATTTCCAAAACCAACTTCAATCTCAACCTCACCTCACAAAAAGTGACCCCAATATCAAATTTCAGATTTCCAACTCTATATACCACATTTAGTACTTTTCGTACTTTTTTAGTACATTTTTCCAAAACCATCTTCAAATCTCAACCCTACACACTAACAGTGACTCTAATATAAATATTTCAAAACTTCATCTCCATTCGTTTAACCAAAACCAAATTGTACCAAATTTAGTACCGTTTAGTACATTTTTTACACTTAGTACACACTTTCATAACCGCTTCCTTCTATCAACCCGACTTTCCAAACCTGAGCAAATTTGAAGCTTACCTTCACATAATTAAAAATTGTACCATATTAGTAAATTACTTTTCGTACAATTATGGTACTATTTTCGAAACCACCTCCATACCTCCAGGCTACATATGAACATCAATGCTTATACAAATTTCAGGCTTCCAGCTCTATCCTTGAACAGGTAGTGCTTGAAATCTGAAATTTTGTATGAGCGTTGATGTTCATATGTAGCCTGGAGTTATGGAGGTGGTTTCGAAAATATGTACCATAATTGTACGAAAAGTACTTAACGTGGGCTAGTTTGAAGGGATAGAGATAGATTTGTGAAATTTGATATTTAGATTACTGTTAGTATCTGACGTTGAGATTTGGAGGAGCTTTTGAAATGCGTCCTATTTTTTTACTAGAGTACTAAATGGTACTAAATTGGTATTATGTGTAGGGATTCAGCTGGAATCCTCAAATTTGCTATAGAGATTCCTGTTGGAATCTGAAATTGAGATATGAAGGTGGTTTTGGAAATACTGTACTGAAATACAAATAAGTGTACGAAAAGTACTGAACATTACTATATTTTGTACAATTTGGTATTGTGTGAACAAGTATTGCTAGAAATCTGAAATCAGACTTCCAGCTATATTCCTTCCCAAAATAGCGAATTTAATGTCATTAGTACTTTATAAACTATTTAGTACATACCTCCAAAACCACCTTTAAATCCCAACCTTACATCACTACTAGAAGTGACCCCATTTTCAACGTATGGAAAGGTACAGTTGTTAGCACTTCGTACATGGAAAGTGTTTGCTAGTACTTTTAGTGCACTTATAGTTCATATTTCAATAAACATTTGACACATCCACCCTGCACCCCTTCAGCGACCTTTATTTCCAATTTCAGGACTCTAGTTCTATCCCTTTGTCCCAATAGAATGATTTCAATTTCTGGTACATTTTAGTATTTATAGTACTCTTT